>NC_079512.1:36050718-36255443 GCF_000801105.2 Raphanus sativus
CTTTGACATTGAGCTTCTTCAGGTCAGTGTAAGACTGGCCACACCCACGAACATAACCGGTGCTCCCGATATGTAAACCATCGATAACGCTGCTCCAACCTACAAACCCCGTCCCAAACACATAGTTTACAATTTTCATACTATAACATCTAAAAGGCAACATAAATCCTTATATATATCATGTTTCACTGTACCTTATCGTCAATGGTATCGAACTTTGTCAGTAAGATTCCATCAATCAATCTTGTGGTCCCAGAATTGGAGAGATCCGAAAGTTTCTACAGTTTAGAAAGAAAAAAAAAATGTTAATAAGGTTTTAACAAACATCTAACACGAATCTTTAGCGGGTAAGAAACTGAACCTGATTAAACTTTGAGAGCTGATCAACTGCATCGTTTCCAACAAGAGCTTCACCGACAAACAAGACCAGGTCTGGTTTATTGAGGTTAATGAGCTTTGAGAGAGCTCTCATCAAAGGTTCATTATCCTGCATCCGACCAGCTGTGTCAACAAGACAACATCCGATCCGTTCCGGGTTGCTTCCTGTATGGCTTCCTTTGCAACTACTGCTGGATCCTTCTCATAACCCTTCTCAAAGATCGGTATCTGTTGCCAAAATCAAAACCAGTATTTCTCGTCAATATTCATAAAATCAGTATCTAGAACATTAATCAGCGATTACTTGAATATTTTCATTACCTGTAACTACGAGCATGAGTCCTCAACTGCTCAACAGCACCAGAACGGAATGTGTCACAAGCAGCCATCATTACACTGACCTTATGCTGCTGAAGCCAATACGCAACTTTGGCAAGATTGGTGGATTTCCCAACTCCGTTGACTCCAACAAACACGACCACATAAGGCCTCCTCTGTTCTTTGGCAGCATGAACGTCTCTCATTATATCAATGGAGCGTCTCGGAGTCAATATGCGAATCAGAGCATCCTCCATTGCTCCCTGATGTTCATATGTGTCAACACAATTAAGCAATCTTGAGATTTCAAACTAAAATGTTTTCTCGTTTCAAATAGAGGTACAAGGACAAAGCACAATACCTGAACGGTTGAGGAGATCCTCGTGAACGATGCCAACTTCTTTCTTTCAAGACTTGCTTCCACGATTCACAAAGCTTCTCAGCTATCTCTTCAGCCTGTGAATGAAAAAAAAGCACACTCTCAATTAAAAAGCCATACCTAAACCCAAACATAAGAAAAGATGCACTGTAAAAGGCACATACCACATTCTTGGTCATCAGCCGCTCCTTCAGAGCTTTCAAGGCAGGTTCAAGGTCTGTCCTTTCAAGATTCGCCTTCCCAGTAATACTGAACAAAGCTTACAATATACGTTTAATACGATGATACAATAGATACGTAAATTAGCAACAAATTCAACAAGAGAAACGTCCACCTCTGGAAAACCGAAGAAAACCATCCCTTCTTCTTAGCCTCAGGTTTCTCTCATCACTTCTTGGTTCGTCATCATCATCACCATCTTCACTTTCACCATCACTGCTAAAAACCTCTTCCTTGTCCATCATACTCTCTCCTTGGTCAGCAGCCACAACATCCACATGATCACCGTTCCCACTCTCATCAACGGAGTCCGTAAAGTCCAACTTCACTTGTTTAGGAGCCGCATCATCCCAAACCCTATTCTTCTTGGTCGCCTTCTTCGGCGGTTCCGCAGCAGTAACCTTGGAACTTTTATTACCTATACTGTCAGTTTTCCTCAAACCCCCTCTACCCCTCACACCTTTGCTCCTCAGCTTCATAAGCTTACTCGGATCAAGTACAACATTATCAGCCGTGTTCTCTTTCCCGTTAGCAAGATCAGTCTTGTCAGCGTCATCTTCCATCTTATGATTCCCATTGGAGTGACCATTAGTCATCATCAAGCTACCGACTTTATCTTTATTCCCATCTCCATCATCCTTCTTCGATCCACCACTCTTCTTTCCTCCATCAAGACCAGACTTTGACACCTGCCCTTGCTTCTTAACACTGCTCACAGGCTTCACCTTCCTCAGCTCCTCCCCACGGGCCTCAGCTTCCTCCCTAAGCTGCCTAAACTCTCATCGAAATCATCGTAACTCATCCGTTTAGGATCATAGATCTCGGAGAAGCTCTCCTTGACCATGGAAAGCAGGTCGTCCACGTAGAGCAGGTGGAGGATCCGCTGATAGACGGCGACGAAGACGAGGCCGAGGTCGTTGTGGAAGGTCCACTTGAGAGTGTAGGACTCGTAGTTGAAGGAGACTTCGCCGGATCGCTCCTCGAGGAGACAGGAGCGGATCAGAGTGTCGATGGGTGAGCCTTTGAGAGCGTTGCCGAGCTCCTTGCATGTCCAGAGGATTAGTCCTCCTCGTGTGAAGATCAATAGCTGTTCTAACATTCTTCGATTCTTCAATTCCGTGCCCTAATCAAATTGAACAAATCAAATAACATGGAAACAATCGAGAAACGGATCTGATCTAGTCAATGAAGCAATCATATTCACGGATCAGGAAATCGAATAGAAGATAAGAGATCTCGTGTTTCGATTCGAAATTGACAAACACAAGTAAGAGGATTTCGCGGGAGGAAACTAACGAATCGCAGAGGAGGATCCGAACCTTTGATTCCTGTTTGCTTTCTTGGGTGCAATTTGCCCAAAGCGAATAAGAAAGATAATAACTTTACAGAGCGCGAGAGAGAGAGACGACGACGAAAAAAAAAAATTAAACGTGAGAATTATGTTCCGCTAATTGATTTCTGTTATATATAAGGGTTAATATTTTTTTTCCTGGGGTAGGAGACTATTTTTTGTTGGTCAAAGGTCTAGGAGTATAAATTTGAGTATTTCTATTGATTTATTTAATTTTTTTATCGAAATTATTTCTGTCATTATAATTTTTTTCATCAAATGTAAAACCAGGATATATTTATATTAAATTGATAAGAATTTTTTAAAATTTGATAAATTCACACCAGTATCTCTTATTTGAGGAATTTTAATATATTTTAGGTGTGGATTTTTACTGTTTTTATTTGAAATATTCATTAATTTAATATAAAAAATTCCGGTGTGTTATATTTAGAGAGACTTTCATTAATCATACTCTTAGTTGGAATATGAATATTTAGAAAGAGAAAAATGCAAATCTGAATATTGTAAGCTTGAAATCCCAGTTTCAGACACGAACTACAAATTTTGTTTAGGTAAGAAAAAATAAGAATAAAACAAACAAAACAAAATGAAAGTGGAACCGCACTTGGCTTCTCGGAAGCCGGTGTCATGGTCACGGACGGCGTCGATGTCCCCATTGACTGCGAGTAAACGACACACGACACGAACGCGGCAATTTTTGATGCATGATTCTGTTCTTTTGTACTAAAAGGTAAGTTATATTTTATACTGGGCCATCAAAGCCATTGGTTAGATGAGCAAACCCAAGGAGACAAACAATTAAGGGAAAATTGCCAAAACGGAACAAAAATTCAGCATGGTTGTCCTTATAGTATAAAACTATCATTTAGTTGTCCTTTTAGTATAATTTCTTTCATAATCCCAAAACTAACCCTTGATTAATCTAATTAAACACATTAAATTAATAGAATTTAAAAAAAATAATAATTAAAACATTTAAAAAGGGAAAATAAAAAATAAAAACTTATATTTTTTTTAATAAAAATAAATTTTGTAAAACTTAATAAATAAAAAAATAATTTACAAATTTTTTAAATAAAAAACGTTAAATCAACCTAATAAAAAACAGTTAACAAATTTATATTTTTTATAAAAGTTTAAAATGTGTAAACTTTTTAATTTTATCAAAATTTTAATGAAAAAAATTAAATGTATTTTTATAAAGTTTGTTTAAACTTTTTATTAAAAACTTTTTGTAAGGTTTATTTTATTTTATAAAATTTACAAATTTTATATAGTTTGTGTAAAGTTTTATTAAACACAGTAAACTAAAAGAATTTAAAAAATAATAATTAAAAACGTTTTAAAAAGGGAAAATAAAATAAAACTTTTAAAATTTTATTTAATAAAAATAAACTTTGTAAAAATAAAATAATTTACAAATTTTTTAATAAAAACGTTAAATAAACTTATTAAAAACATTTTACAAAGCTTTATTTTTATAAAAAGTTAAAACTTTTTAAATAAAATTGTAATTAATAAAAAAATTAAAAAATTTATAAAAAAAATAAAAATTTACAAAAAAATAATAAAAAACTTTAAACTAACTTTAAAAAAAGAAACATTTTACAAAGTTTTATTTTTTATAAAAAGTTTAAAACGTTTGTAACCATTTTAATTTTATCAAACTTTTTAATAAAAATATAAATTTTAAAAATGTTTTTAATAAAAATAAAATTTGTAAACTTTATAAAGTAAAAATAAAATTTTACAAAAAAATGCACCTAATTTCAAAACACCACATGTTGTATAGATATGTATCATAGTGAACAAGAGTTTGTGAAAAAAAAACAAAAGAAAACTATGGAAAAACCATAGATTAATGAATAAGACAAGGGAAAATCATTTTTTTAAAAAAATTTGACAAGCAAAATCGAAAATAACACGTTTTAGGAAGTTAGAATATTTTTAGAAGATTTTTAGAATATTTCCATAACTGAAATTTTCATTAATTTTCGCAAAAATCAGGTAATCTTATCCGTAGAAGGCGCATTCTAAAAGTTTAGAACATTGACAAAAATCCAGAACACGCATTCTACTTTTAGTAGACGGAAGAGTACATTTTAGAAAACACATTCCGCGAAATTTAGAATACTTAATAAAAGTAGAAGATGCTTCCAGACGAAAAGTAGATAGCTTTAGGATTAGTAGAATGCGCATTCCACTTTTTTAGAAAATTAGTAAACAGTAGAATGTACGTTCTAAAAATAGTAGATGACCATGTTTATTTTAGAAAACGCTTTCTACTATACCATTTTCCGTAGAAGGCACATTCTACCTTTAGTGGAACGTATTTTCAAATTCTTATTTATCAACTTTTTGAAAACAAAAAAAATATCAGCATGTGTATATTGGTGTTTTATTAATTGTTTGTATTTTTAATATTTTTTTTGATTCACAAAAGTATTTATTTCATTAGTTTTCAGAAATAGAAAGGGTAAAAAGGAGAAAAATTGGACAAAAAATGATTTATACCAAAGGGACAACACCCTTGTTTTTTTGTTCTCTATTAGCAATTTTCCCAATTAATATCACACTTACAAATATTTGGGCTCTAGCAACTTGGGCATTTTGGCTTTTGCTTTCGGCTCAAACTTTTTTTTTGCTCTTAACTTGTCAACAAAAAATTTATTTCTCAAACACTTTTTTATTAGTAAGCATTTTTAACAAAAAAAATTAATGATTTCTAAGGGTATAATGGTAAGTCTCACAGGATGGGTCCAATTCATACACACATACACACCAAGAGCAGTCATCTCTCATTTCAGTTTCCTCCTCCATAGTTTTCTTCTCCTTCTGTTTCTTTTCTTATTTCCCAATTCTTTAATTTTTGATGTCTCTCTCAACTCAAGACCCCATCTCTTCTAATTATCAATCTACAAAATTTCATTTCTTTATCTCTTCTTCAATGACCCATCCATATGTGCTTTTTAAAATTCAAATCTCCACCAATCATCAAACCCACCACACACAAAGACATAAACCTATAATTATCATAAAATATAAACACAATAAAGAAAGAACCTTTTTCCTGTTAATTAGTCAGCAATTCAATGCCCCCTTCTGCAACTTTCCAAAAAGACATAACATAAAAGAAAATATTTTTTTTTCCTTCCTCTTCCTTTACCCATCTTCATGACTACGCCTAGTTTTCTGTTTGCTTGTCTGGTCTGTCTCATAGACTCATCTCAACCAAAAAGAAAAAAAAAAGGAAAATTCAAAAAATTTAATTTACAAATTTCAATCTAAGAAATTGTAATGATGTGGTGGCTTCTGCTTTGTGGGTTCATAAGTCATTGGTCAAGAAGAGAGTTTCATACAAGGAATAAGACTCTTCCTCCTACATTTAAACCTAATCCCCTTTTCCCCTTCTCTCTCTACCTTTTTCTTCTTCTTCTTCTTCTTCTTCTTCCGTATCTGCGATTCTCTGATCGGATCCGATGAAGGAGATCACTGATTCCGTCGATCCCAGGATCATGTTCAAGCATCAATCCCTTATGCAGGATTATCACGACTTGCAAAAGGTAATTAGGGTTCCCCTCTTCAATTGTCTCTGGATCCGGCGATTTTGAATTGTTGGGTTTGATTCTGATGGAGCAAATATAAGATAAAGCTTTCAACTTTTCTTTTTTTGTATTCTCAGGAAACAGAGTTTAAGATGAGGAAGTTGGAGATGATGAAACAGAGACGATCAAACCTTGACGCAGAAGTTAGGTATATTGATGAATCTCTCTCATCTTCTTGTCAGTTTTTTACATGATTCAACCACACTCCAACGTTTAATTGGCTTACTGAGTGTGTGTTTTGATTAAAAAACGGGTAGGTTCTTGAGACGTAGATACAAACACTTGAAGCAAGACCAAACTCTTGAAACATCTCCCGACATGTTGAAGGTGCCTAGTAAACAGAGTGGCAAAAGAAAGAAGTACTCTGCTCCTAGACACAAGGATACAATTTGCAATGAGAAGAAGGAAGCATTGGCGGCGTTATTAGATAATGCAAATTGTGAATTGGACAATAAGAATCCGAAAAGGACGAGAGGGAACGAGGTTCTGTCAAACACCACTCCTCTTCCTGATCTTAATGGAGATGGGAGGAGCACTGACAAATTCCCCACGGGGTTTGACCTAAACCAGATCTCGGTAAAAGCCACAACAACTTGTCATGTTTGGCTCTTCCTTTTCTTGAGAATTGAGAAACTGAACAGAACTTGATTTTGTGTGTGTGTGTTTGCATGTTTGATTGTAGAGAGAAGAAGAGGAACCGGAAGCGAATGGTGGACAAGTGCTCGCTGAGGCAACAAAGAAGGAAGTGCTTGGTGATGGAATCGATGATCTACGTGGTGGAATGAAGTTGCCGATATGCAGAGACGTGGAGAAAGAGTTGAACAGAACAGCAGTGAAGAGGAAGGTTTCATGGCAAGATCCAGTGGCTTTGAGTGTTTGAGAAGGGATTTAAGTAAGAATATCAAGTAGGATTCTGAGATATTGTGATTTACCCCAATATGCACATATGCTTTAAAGGGTTTTTATATATGCACAGGTGTAGTAGATATATGAAGATTTGATCAGTTTGAAATCATAATTTTCATATGTTCCAACATCCAATTTGGTGATTACAGAATCTCATTTTATGTGGTGAATGTTCTTTTACTCGCTCTCTTCATATGCCATAACAAATCTGCCTGCAATTTCTGTATCTAACTAAAACAGTGTTATTGAACTAGGTGTTTTAAAATGTAATTTAAAATTTATTGTTGTCAATAATATTTTTAGCAATAATTTTTTAGATTTTTTGTAAGTTCAAGGTGGTTTGTTCGAATTTCTTGATTGTAAAAACAAATCTGAATGTTATAGTTTTAGATGAAATTGATAATATTTTAACAAATGATTTGATCTGTTTTACTTGATATAGCCAACTTTATTTTTCACATCAACGTTGATAACCAGAAAGACTTGTTGGACATTGATACCACGAGACAAGAGACCAGTAATGATGAGGACGCACGAAGATCATACTTGAACTCCTACATGATCATGTCTCTTGTGTTCTGGTCCTTGTTTCCGTGAGCCGCTTAGACTATGTGGTCACAGCTTTTTTCTTTTGTGTGAGTCACAAAGAATTTGTTGAAATTTTGACTGACTATATACACACTAATTTGAAGCGATGAATTGATTGAGAGCTTATGGCTCGGCTAGTGATGAATCTTAGGAGAGTCACTCCACCATGCATGAAAGACTGAAAGAGGGAAAAAAAACCCACAACATTTCGTTATTCATTGGTAAAATTCCGTTTAAGAAGGAAAATTATTAGCTTTTATTGGTGACATGTTGAATTAGAATTGAAAGAAATAACTCAAAATTATAAATCAAGCATAACACATCATAAATCAAACATCAAACTCAAGAAAATAAAACTACTTGGTGATTGGTAACATTTTTGAGTTATCCTTCTAACTCAAAACTAATCAAGTGTAACATTGTTAATAGAGGGAAGCAATTGATTGTAGAGAAGCAACAGCCTTAGATTTTTTTAAATCATTTTTATTTTGAATTCTCTCCAAATAACACGTTTAGATGTGAATAACAATGAATTTGATACATATTTTATAAACTGTAAATAAATTAATCGGAGATCATAAATGATTTTACATAAATTTTACGTTCGACAACGCATAACTTTAAATGTTTTTCAAAATTATTTTCTGAATAACAAGATATTTTGAAAATCTTGTAAAACGTCTCGTCCAGTTCATCTCATTTAATTTATGTTTTAAATGACCTAGAAATGGCTAAGCTCAAATAGCTGGAGAGTTTAAAAGACTAAACAAAGACTAAACCACAAAGCTCTCTCCCTAAAGGAAGTCAGCGACCACGGAAACGCGGAGTAGGTTTCTTAATAGAAAAGGTAAATCAAGAAACAAGAATTCCGAAACTTAATATATATATATATAGACTCCGCTTTATTACACATAATTTGATCGGTTCTTCGTGGTAAGATATTCATTGCAAACATATTCAATCACTAGGATCTAACAATCTTCAATTCGTTCTCAATCAGATGGGATCTAGAGTCCTCCCTGACTGGACAGAGTTGACTCCAGAATGTCTCCTCGACATCTTCTCACGTCTGAGCATTGGTCAACGATGGAACGGACCGATGCTGGTCTGCAAAACATGGACGAAGCTATGCCAAGAACCGTCCCTCAACACTCTCTTGGACCTCGAAGGTGAGTTTCTGTCTTCCGAAGATTCAAACCACTGGTGGAGTTCCGAATTTGAGGAAAAGGTTGACTCAACCATCCGGTCTGTTGTGGACAAGAGCAATGGCGGTCTCAAGGAGATTCGAGTCAGGCATTGTACAGATCAATCTCTCTCCTACGTGGCCGAAAGGTACACACCTTTCTGTTTGATTGGTTCAGTTGAGGTTAATCGCAGAAGTTTGATCAAATCTTGATTTGCAGATGTCCTAATCTTGAAGTACTTGGGGCTACGTATAGCCCAAAGGTTACTGTTCAGTCCATGAGGAAGATAGCATTAAACTGCACTAAGCTTAAAGAGCTCGATATAAGCTGCTCTTATTTAATATCTGGTTATTGTATTGAACTAGTGGGTACGAATTGCAAGAATATTCATATTCTGAAACGCAATTTGATGCCGCCTTCGGAGATCAGGAGGTTGAAGCGGCAATGCACATACGTGCGGCAGCGGGATCTATGTTTCGAAACGTTAGGGAATGCGGATGCACTTAGTATTCTTAAACACATGAGTCAGGTGAAGCACCTGGAACTTCGATTCTCCACACTGACTGATAGAGCTCTTTCCAAACTATGTCAAAAATGTTCGAATCTAGAGTACTTGGACTTGTTCGGGTGCAGTTACTGGACTAGCCATTGTATTACAACAAGTACCTCTACGCTGAAGAATTTGAAAGAGATCAAGCTAGGATAACCAAATCCTCCAACCTTGCGACCAAGGAGACGCCTGTAGATTTGTATTGAAAGTGTCACTTTCTTTTAATTTGTAAGAAAATATTTGTTATATATGTTGGTTTGTATAATCCTTTCGTTAGCAAAAGGTATCATCACAAGTTTTATTTACAATAGTCTACATTTATGTTTAAATATGCAACGCCGTTCACCGGAACCAAAAACTAATCAGTTGATAATGGCCAACAATAAAACTAACAATAAAATAATGAATTTCGTAGGAACAATTGCAGAAGTACCGCCAACATGTATACTACTTTGTGTCGTTTTTTTAAAATATAACAGGTTTCATGTAACCAAACTAATCGAAATAACGAAGCTGTCTGAATATCATGCAAGGTAACTTGAGACGCAAGAAGAACTCTAACAGCTAGCTTATTTCCTAAGATTTAACTATCTTATTCGTTTGTCACTGACAAAGTCCAGGGCATTGACCTAAATCAGATCTTGGTAAAGCCAAAACAACTTGTGTTGTTTTTGGGCTCTTCTTTTTGTTGAAGTCTTGAGAACCGAAAAATTGTTCAGAGCTTGGTTTTGTTGTGGGTTTTGCACTTTTGGTTGTACATAGCAGAAGAGAAACCGGAAGCGAATGGTGAACAAATGGTCCCTGAAGCAACAAATAACGCGATGCTTGGTAATGGAATCGATGAGCTACATAGAGAAATGAAGTTTCGGATATGCAGAGACGAGAGGAAGGTTTCATGGCAAGATTCAGTGGCTTTAAGTGTTTGAGAGGGGTTTTAAGTAAGAATATCAACTGGGATTCTGAGATAATGATTTAGCCCAATATGCACATATGCTTTTTGTGACAACATTATCCTTTAAGTCCAATTAAAGAATCTCATGTGTAGTATTTCTCAACGCATTCTTTCTTCACATGCTTCTTCTTTACCAAGTAAATGGGTTTTTGTTTCTAAATAGTACTTGTCTGAACATTAAAAAACAGTTACTTGAAACGCAAGAATCTTCATCTTCATCTTCATTTCTTCTTCTTAGTTGTTGTGCGTCCAATTGACAGCCATAATTACTTTGAATGTTTTTGTGATTTTTTTAGTGTGGCAACCACTATGGGATATAAATTCAACAACAAAATTGTTAACCTCTATGCTCACATTTTAAACTCGTAAGAAAACAATTAACATATAGTTTATTCGTCAACGTTACAAAAACAAAGCAGATGACGGTTGTAACTCATAAAAGAGAAGGTGTAGAAATGAGCCATTCTCCCCTAGGTTAAGCCAGTTTTCACAAGCAAGTTCATCATGGTAGAAGCCAGAGCAAAGCAGCATCTTTATAACTGATCCTGCTCTCTTCTTTTCTCCTACGCTATACAACCAGTAAACCAACGTTTTGCAATACCCAAATGGCAGTAAGTGACCACAACGAATCATATATTCCACAATCTTCACAGCTTCTCCATACTTTTGCAGCTTGCAGCAACAGTTAACAAATGCAATAAAAACCATATCATTTGGAATTATTCCTTCTTTAAACATCTGATCCAACACCCTCTTCGCTATTTCCAGATTCCCAACTCCACAGATCTCTAATATGAGTTTCTCATAGCGTTGTGCACACCCATGATCTACCATCTCATTGAAAACACGGAAAGCAGCTTCCACATGGTGTCTTCTACAGTGACCAAGAACCAAAGATGTAAACGTGACATGATCAGGAGCCAAGCCAGCTTGGATCATCTTACAGAGATACTGTCTCGACTCAACCACATATCCAAGCTTGCAATACGACTCAATCATGAGATTGGGTGTGTAAGTACCCCGAGAAGAGACCATACCTTTCTCCAACAACTCTGAATAAACTTTCTTCATCTCGACGACCACATCATATCTAGCCAATAAATCCAACAAGGCGTGGTAGCATTTAGGAGTAAGCTGAGACTTAAACCTCCTAGAGAAATCAGCAACTAACATAGATTCTTTCACCGTATCGCACATCTTTGTCATGGATATGAAGATCTTAGGGACGTGACACGAGATTCCATGTGATGTCAAAACATGGAGGACAGATGCATGACAGGACACAGTATCTTTGAAGTTGGGATTAAGACTTAGCGAGGAAAGCGAGGATACATCGACAGGCGTAGCATACTGTAGGAATGATACCAGGGAAGGATTGTTCTGCCACCTAAGCCCGGAGAAAATGGAACGAAATGAGATGGGTGTATTAACGGGTTTGACGTGTGAAGATATCTTATGGGACGGATTTGAGGACAAATTAAGATTCTTCTGCCTATAAAATTCGGAGAGAGCGGAGATCAACCTCTCACATGTTGCACTTTTCACCGATGTGCTGAAGAACTGTCGACGGAGCGGCATGTGCACCTGGAATCTCATCGTCTGGTGATTCCACGCTAGGGCTTTCGAGTCGTACTTGTGAGAAGAGCTAATACACCCCTACTTTTTCATTAATTTTTTGTTTTGTTTTTTCTTTTTGGAAATTGGCTTTCAAATCAAAGAGCAAAAAGAAACTAAAATGTTTACAAACCCAGAGGTCATAGTGTTTGCAAAAATAAATTATTTTTATTTTGTTGGCAATAAGTTTTCATTAGAACTAAATCTTGATCCGTGCGACCGCACGGGTATTAATTTTCAGTTTTAGTTTTTATTTATTTATATTAAATAGTATATTTATAATATTTGATCGTTTTATATTGACTAAGCTAGTGATGGATATTTGGGTATCCATTCGAATTTGGTTAAAATCTATTCTGGTTTGAGATTTTTGAGTTTAAAGATTCTAACTCTATTCGGGTATTTATAAACTTTGGTTCCGGTTTGATTTGGATCTTTGCGGGTTTGATAACCCGTTTAAATTATTTTTAAATTTTTAAAATTTATATATCCTTAAATCTAAAAAATATAACATGTAAATTTGAGTAATGTAAACTAAAGTATCTAAATTAAAAATTAAAATAAATTTAATTTGAATATTTGGATGAAGAATAAATATATATTTTAAGTATTTTTGGTGTTTTGATTATTGTTTATCTACTTTAGATATTTACTTTTGACTATTTTTTATAATTCAAATATTTTAAACAACTTAAAATAGTTTATATCTTGGATATTAATTCGAAAAATAGCTAACATACTGAAGTATATAAATATGATTTAAATACATTCGAATATCCGAAATATTTTGTTCGGATAAGGTTTACATTTTGGTTCTCTAGATACCAAAATAGTAAATCCGTTTGGATATTATCTAGTTTCGATTCAAATTTGGTAATACTTTTTCGTTCAGATTTGTTCAATGAAGAGTTGATATTATAATTTCCCTGAATTGTTTGTTCAATAAAAATGTATTTTTTTAATTTGATATTGATTTAATTGAGAAGTTAATGAAGTGTATTTAATTCGAATTTAATTTTAGAAGACACGTTAATGTAAGTGAAAAAAACAAAGCATTAAAATAGAAAGTATTATTTAATTCAAATTTAATTTTGGAAAACACATTAATTAAAGTGGAAAAGACAGCATTTAAATAAGAAGTAATATTTAATATCAGTGGCATGAAAGTGTAAATAACACTGAAAACTAAGGTATATTCTATATATGTGTACTTCTCTTTTAATAATATAGATGACAACACGTATCGATGTTGATAATATATGTAGATTTCTTGTGACACATCATACAATAATATAGTATATTCCTTCTTTGGGGTCAAATGATATATTTTAATCTATATAGATCATTAGAGGGAAATTAATTAAGAAAAGAGACGTTAGCTGCACGTTTTTTCTTCTTTCGGTGTTAAATTTTATTCTTGGAACGCCTAAAACTCTGAGCTACTTTTCTCGGCCTGAAGAAAGTCTCTCTACAAGAATCTAAACGACTAAGCTTTAAATCTAATGGGACTCGGCCCTAAATGGGCTGAGATGACTCGGGAATGTCTTCTGGACATCTTCTCACGCCTTAGCCAGGAAGAAAGATGGATGGGACCGATGCTTGTCTGCAAGACTTGGATGAACACATGCCATGAACCGTCACTCAACACCATCTTCGATCTCGAATCTCGGTTTCAGTCATTCCCTGAGTCGATCAACTGGTGGACTCCCGAGTTTGAAGACAAGGTTGATTCCTTCTTCAGATCCGTCGTTGACTGGAGCGAAGGCGGTCTCACAGAGATTCGTGTCAGACACTGCACAGATCGCTCTCTATCTTACGCTGCTGAGAGGTTTAGATCATGACTTTTATTGCTTAATTACATTTAGATGGTGATTCATATACATTTTTCATGTGGTTTATATTTTCAGGTGTCCTAAGTTAGAGGTGCTTTGGATTAAGAGCTGCCCTCACGTCACTGATGCAACGATGGCAAAAATAGCCTCAAACTGTCCAAAGCTAAGAGAGCTTGATGCAAGCTACTCTTATGGTATATCTCACGAGTCTCTGTCCATGTTAGGGAGGCATTGCCCGAACCTAGAGATCTTGAAAAGGAATCTGTTTCCTCGGCAAGGTCCCAGCGTGCCTACAATTGTAGCGCCGGTTGATTATATACGTGCATTTCCAAGATACGGTAACATAGAGGCTCAAATAATAGGGAGACACATGCCTAGGCTGAAGCACTTGGAGCTTCAATACTGTACAATGACTGTTAAAGGTCTTACCTCGGTTTGTAAAGGATGTTCTAATCTAGAGTACCTAGACTTATGCGGGTGTATAGCCTTGACAAACAGTGATATAACGAGATGTATCTCGAGCTTGAAGAGTTTGATGGAGATCAAGAAGCCTGACTTCAACCGTCCTGTTGATATTTTACGCCTTCCAAGAAATGATAATTGAAGAAAATAATATGGTGATGATTACTTCACTTGTTTTTGGCTCGCTTCTGTGTTATTTTTATTTTGTTATTTGCTTATTGTTGTTGATAAGAAGAGAGTTGATATTTCTTGCGTGTTAAGAAACCAACTCTTCTACCTTCCTATAATTCACTTGTTGTGAGGAGTTACCACTCCACTTGCTTCTTGTATTTTTCATATTTTTAAAGCAATGAAAAATATTGACAATTCCGATTGCCAACAAAAGTAGCTTTACATCCAAGTAACCCAAGCATAGCTTATTAAGACGACAACGTTTCAAACAAATCCCAGTCTCCACCTTGAGTGGAAAAAATATCTAAAGAAGGTAGGGTAAGGTTGATTCACGAGATGTCGGTATGTATCTGAAGCCACACGATTAAAAATTACGTTCGATAGATAAACGGTCACGATCTCGTAGTTGACTTATTAGGAGCGTGGATTGCGCCTCACTGGATCCCCAACTCTCAGCGTTCTCTCTTCTCCATTATTTCATTATAAAGATCAAATTCATCTTTAGGAGTTTCTTGTCCACCTTTGAGAAAAAATGGCAAGCAATATGGAAGTTTTCTGCGAGATCTTGATCGCAGTCCTTCTTCCTCCTCTTGGAGTCTGCCTCAAGCGTGGCTGCTGCACTGTAAGTTCTTTCATGGAGTTCCTAAATTAATTGGTTTATTTATAGTCCCGAGCAAGTGATTTGGTAACTAAGAGAGTTTGTGTTCACTCTGATTATATGTTTGCAGGTAGAGTTCTTGATATGCTTGGTGTTGACTATCTTGGGCTACATCCCTGGGATAATCTATGCTATATACGTGATCGTATTTCAGAACCGTGAAGGGGAAACTCAGGACTACAGTGCTCCACTCAACTCAGCTTGAGACTATCTGTTGGTCCATTCAATGTCTTTGAGGCTGTTTTAATTATGTAACCACTAAATAAGTTGCTATGCAATCTCATCAGTTTCCTTATCATGTATATTCAGCTATTCAAGTCATGCCAATTTCATAGAATGACTTTTGACTACTGCACTGCATCACATGAATACTCACTCTTTTGTATTCCAAAGTTTTTTCTGGTGCGACCCATTACCCTGCTGTCCAAACTCAGTCCGGTCCTCAGATTTTAACTTAAAGATAGGCCCACTTTAGGCCCACTTTAGTTTACACATTTCACACGGCGGAGGGGACCAGCCAGACAATCAGAAGTTCAAAATATCTAGAAGCGATCATGTGTGTTACGTCACACCATATTAGTTATTACTCTGTACGTGTTACTTAACCAACGATGAGATGAAAATATAAAGGAGTGGATGTAAGGTAAGTAACCCACGAGAACTGGATGAGGTAAGTAACCCACGAGAAGTAAATTTTAACCGTACGATATTAAAACGTATATAAATGAACGGTAGAGATCTCGTTAGTGACTATCTACCGCACAAAGATAATTAAAAGAACGTGGACTGTTCTGTATCTATGTACCGACAACAACAATAGTGTTCTGTCTCTTCAACATCTCCTCCGTTGAACTCATTACAAGGATCATATAAGTCTTCGTCTTCTAAAAGATTTATTTTGTTGAAAATGCCGACCAAGTGCGAAATCTTGTGCGAGATCTTGATCGCAGTCCTTCTTCCTCCTCTAGGAGTTTGCCTCAGGCGTGGCTGTTGCACTGTAAGCTATCTCTTTTTAACTCTCGAGTTCCTCAGAAGAGATCTTCAGTTTCTGTTTATCTACCTTACAAAAAAAGACTGAAGAATAGCTGAACTTCTTTTAAAGACTGTTATTTAGTTCTTAATATAAGAGGTAGCATCAGTATTCAGGTCTATGTTGTTTGATGCATAGGTTTTTGTCCAATCTCTCAAGAAGTCTCTCTAGGTTGGAGTGAAGCTTAGAATCTATGATATGAATGGCATATCTTTTCAGTATTGTATCAGTTTATGCTTTGATGAATGGAGCTTTTGGATTTTTCCAAACTCTGATTTGGTTTTGTAGGTGGAGTTCTTGATATGCTTGGTCCTGACGATCGTAGGATACGTGCCAGGGATAATCTATGCGCTTTACGTGATTGTGTTCCAGAACCAAGAAGAGTATTTCGATGAAGCCAGACGCCCTCTCTACTACTCCGCTTGATACCTGTCTATATCAGAATCTGTTTTTTTTTCTTTGAGAACTGTTCACTCTTTGTACCCAAATAAGTTGTTCTTTTTTATTTTATTAGTGTGTTGAAATAGATTTGAAAACTTTGTGTGTTTGACTGTTCCTTTCATTCTTAGGTTATATTCACCTAGTTATATATATGTCGATGCATTTGTTATCTCTATTAGATCATGGAGCAAAAGGAACGTATACATCTCTTCTTCTCTCATCCTATCCCCTGTGACTTGCATGGATATATACCAACAATACATTTAGAATTACATTCTTTTGAGAAAGAGAGAACATAAATCTCCATATCTTTTATTAAACATGCGAAGTCCCTCTACTTGGTGGATGTAAA
This sequence comes from Raphanus sativus, assembly GCF_000801105.2. Lineage (NCBI taxonomy): Eukaryota > Viridiplantae > Streptophyta > Magnoliopsida > Brassicales > Brassicaceae > Raphanus > Raphanus sativus. Next base: position 36,067,712 of record NC_079512.1, read on the forward strand.
ATGTTAGATAAATTTATAAATTCTGAAACTTTGCAACAAAACAAGTTTCCACATAAAAGTAGGAATATGAACCTTTTTTCTGTTTCTACTTAAGGTTTCAGTGCAAGAAAAGATGGACCAGAACTGCAACTGATGCGTGAAGCACAGCGAGTGAAGCAGATTTGGTCATGGAGGACATGGCTCTGTTCTTCTTTCCTGTAGGTCTGACAAGTGATCCACCTCCATAAACGCCTCTTGCCTTGCTCACTTCCGAAATTCTTCCGTGAGCTTTCGTACCACTAGCTACTCTGACCTCTAGTCTCTCTGCAACAAGAAAAAAAAAAGTCAGTTAAAATGTTTTTGTATGAAGTTGTTCAGCAAAGTACTGAAAGCAAACTAATTGCCTTTGTGAAGCAGGTCGACTGTTTTGTCTTCTTCAGCTAAAGCAAAGGCGATGAAGAAGAAGATGATGCTGATGATGAGTAACAAAACTCGATAGTATTTCTTCATTGCAGATGGTCATGAAAGATAAGATTGATCTGTAACACTAGAGGAAGTGAATATATATATAGGACCATTATCTGCACAGAGAAAGAGAGATGAAAACCGAAAGGTGGAAAGATTACAACTCATAAAACAGAACAAAGATTGATAAAATCTGTTGGAACAAAAAGCAAAAGCAGCTATTGTCGGGTAAAGTTAGATTCTCCCCCACATGAACGGTAGTGAATAATGGAAGGAATATGTTCTCTGAGCAATGAGCAGTCTTAATCTGTTTGAAAAATTAATAAAAAGCTGATTCACTCTTGCTTTCTTATTAGCGTGGCCAGTAATGCTACATTAGATCGTGATTAGTCTAAAGTACCCAAATCCGTTTATACGTGCACACCCACGTTACAAGGAACCATCCTAAACCTCTTTCCACACTCCTCGCGAGTCAAATTTTGATTTTTTTTCCTTCTCGTGGCATTCAGTATGGATATATATGTATTATCAGAAAAATGATTATGTGTATATATCACCAATACGGAATATACTAAGAAAATCAATAATTAAGAACTAGTTTAAGACTTTTGACCCAACAAAAAAAAAAGAATTAGTGCAAGACGAGCTGTTTCCAACTATACTATACATAAAAGATTACAATGTCAAGATGTGGTTGAAAAAAATGATTTTCTTAAATTATTATCTTATGGAGCTATGGGAGAAATTTGATATTTATTAGCTTTCAATTAAAATAATAATCGTGTACAACACAAGTATACAAGATACACCAAGAACTATTCTTGTTTGACAGAAGAATGATATTTTTTCTTACATATAGGTCAAAAGACTCAAAACTAATGAAATATTTTAGTTATCTGAAATTCTTATTTATGGTCATACGTGTAAGTCTCTAGTTGGTGCACACGACGTCAAAAATTATTCTCCATCTCTAAAACTCATTGCCTAGTCCAAGATTGAGAAAGTTTACATAATATATCGTAGATTGAAAATTTGATGTAAACCTCTTATTATTGCTTCTTATGGTCGTATACAGTTGTACATATCAAATTCATCATAAGTACCATTTGATTGGACTAAATCATATTGAGCTCCATTCGAAACATACGCCAATGATATAATTAGCAAGGTAACTAATGATTAGTTGTCTGAAGATAATCATTTTAAGTCGTAACAATTAAACAGAGTATTCAAAGTCAAAAAATATATATATACCTCAAAGGAATTTGTTTGCTTTCGAATAAAATTAACAATTTCATATACAAGCCACGATGAATTTTGTGTGTTTCCTGATTTTACAATATTGATCAGCTCACATGATTTGAAAAAAAGATAACACACCATTACAATTTATAAAAAGCTTCACAAGGCTTGAAGCTCACAAATATGTAACTAGAAGGCGAAGAACATCAACAACATCAAGCTCGCGACAGTGGAACCTAAACCGAATGTGATGGAAAGAGAAGGTCGAGTGGTAGTCGACGAACCACCACCGCCAGTAGGGACATGACGGCCCCTACTACGACCCCTACCACCACCACCACCACGTTTCCTAATGAAAACACGAAGAGAGTAGCCGTGCTGTGCAAGACTTCGCTTCCAAGAGGTCGTCATCGTTTGGGCTTTACTTTCTTGATTTTCAGATGAAACTGGTAAAGGCAGAGAGAAAAACAAAAGGAACATAATAAATGAACAATATAAAGCCAGCGAAATCCTCATTTGTGTGTTTATCAAAATAATAGGTGTGGATAATGTATTTGATCGGAGAACAAAATGGGATAGTTCACAAATGAATGAGATGTGTAATGGGGAGCAAAGAATTAGTACTTACTATTTATAAGCTAAAGAATAACGAGATCATGGCTTCAAAATGCGTGACTCTGTCTTTAAACCGGAGTGTATATTATAATGTACTAATCATTAATGAGATTATCGCTTTAAAATGCGTGGGTCAGTCTTTAAACCGGTGTGTATATTAGTAATTTAGTAATTGATCCAAAAAAAAAATATTAGTAATTTAGTATTAACGTACCGCCACTTGGCAGTTTCGGTTGATTACGAAAAAATTTGGAAAAATTTAACAATTACATATATAGAAGCTACCACGGTAACTTTTATGTGTTTCCGGATTTTACAATGATCAGCTCATATGATTAGAAAAAAAACAATTAATACACCGTTACAATGTATAAAAACTTCACAACGCTTGAATTGAAGCTCAAAAATTTTCAAACTAGAAGGAGAAGAACATCAACAACATCAAGCTCGTGACCGTGGAACCGAAACCAAATGTTACGGAAAGAGAAGGCCGAGTGGAAGCCGATGTATGGACGCGAAGGCCCTTACCAACACCACCACCACCACCTTTCCTAATGAAAATTCGAAGAGCGTCGCGGTTTTGTGAAAAACTCTGTCTCCAGGATGTCATCATAAACGTTTGGGCTGTGTTTCCATGATTTTCAGATGAAAATGGTAAAGGCCGAGCGAGTAATAAGGGAAGGAACATAATCAATGAAGAATATAAAGCCAATGAACTCCTCATCATTCTGTAGTTGATCCAAACAAATCGGAGAACAAAATGGGATTTTATTCTACAAAATGAATTGAGTTGTGTAAATGTTGTAAATGTCTTTACTATTTATAATGCTAATGAATAAGATCATCGCTTCAAAATGAGTGACAATGTATTATTTTAAAATAATCGTTTGGACTTTTTTTTCCTTTTTGTCACAGAAATAATCGTTTGGACTAAATGGGGTTTTATTCACAAACGATGTCGTTTCAATATTAGCACTAGGTGCAGACTCTGGTTGATCTTAAACGGCAGCGTATTCAAGAAAGCCTTAAACGTCGTCGTTTGCGGGAGGTGGATCAGCACTAGGTGCAGACTCTGGTTGATCACAAACGACAGCGTATTTAAGAAAGCACTAATACGTCGTCGTTTGGGGGGAAGGTGGAGCTTCGGAGGGTTTCTAGAACTTTCTATAAATACCAACACCAAGTGCAATTTTGTTGTGTGTCCATTACAACTGCTCGTCTGCTCCTTCTCCTGCTCTTGCTTCTGCTTCACTCTCGTTGTCTCAAGTAGCTTTCCTCGACTCTCTTACTGCGTTTGTTTGCTAGATCTGTTTTAGATTTGCTTCGTTTGTTGTTACTTTGCGATAACAAAAATGATGAACCTTTTTAGTTACGTTTTTTAGGGTTTTAAAATTTGTGCTTGGATGAATGATGCAGCTGAATCCTTTTACTTAGGCTGGTCTAAAGAAGCTATTTACGTTATTATTTTGTCTTCTCGCTCCACGATTAGGGTTTGTGTTTCCGCTTGCTAGTTAGGTTATTGGTCTCTGTCTGCTTGATACTAGCTTGCGTTTCCTTTCTACGGCAAAAAGTTATCAACTTTATGAAAAATGGTTCACCTTTATTGGCTTTTTTTACTTTGCAGATCAAGAAGATGTCTCAGTTCACTCATCCAGATTGCCAACGAGCTATGGATGCCAAAGAAGAGCATGGTAACTAACTTAAAGCTATTTTCTTTTGCTGTCTTTTCAGAAATTTGGTTTGGATTAATAGCTTGTAAGAATAAAATGAACTGACTTTTACATTTGCATTACTTGGGGTTCATTCTGGTTGGTTTGTTTGTTCTTTTTGTCTTGCAGATGCAGCTGAGAGAGCCGCCATGATCGCGGTTTGTCTGATAAGCAGTGCTCGGATGGTTTCTAACCTGGACAGCGAGTACACTTCCTACTCTGCTCAGTACTTGGTGGAAAACGCTGGTCGCAAGAACGAGTCCCCTCAGGATCCTCAGCCCTTTACCATCCAAAACTGCCTTGCGTACTTGGTTGACATCGCTTGTCCCAAGCCTGAGACCGAGCAGAGAGCACCGGATGAGCGACGCAACACGCTGACTCTCAAAGACTGCCTCGAGTGTGCTTTGAGAGATGGGTTACCGTTAGCTGAGCACTGGACACATTTGGGATGTGTGCAGAAGACTCCCCCGTTCGCATCTTCCATCCCTCGTGTTCCCATGAAAGGAGAACTGGTTGAGGCTGAGACATCTGAAGAAGCGTCTAAGTTGCTGATGCTGCAGCCGGTGGGAGCGAAGCTGCATGTGTTCAGTCCAGAGTTTGATCTTGTTAGGGAAGAGGTACAGTCATTTTTCTTTCTTTCTAACATGTTCAAGTTCTCAGAGATCATCATTGATAATATGTTTTCTTATCTGTGAGGCAGGGGTTTTACGAAGGCCCGGCAGGTCCTGAATCACGCTATGTTGGACTAAGAGACGTGATGGTAACTGGAAATGGGGCGACCAAGAAAGGTCCTTTTTTGGAGGTGAAGATAGTCTACAAGAAGAAGGAGTCATTCCTCAAAGTGTCTACAACTCGTGTGCTCACCTCACTCCCAAATGACAGCGGCGAAGAGTCTCAGCTCGCTGAGCCAACGGGTCTGCTTGTTGACTTCATCATCCCTCGCTTTTCTGACTAAATAAACAAGATCTTGTATGGTCTTGTTGAGTAAGTATCTAGAGAACAACATGTTGGTTAATAAGTGAAGTATCATGAACACCGTATGCTAAGAGTTGTGGAACTCGTTTGTTGTCAAAAGACCTTATTCTAGGAGACTTTTTATCTTATGACTATTGAGTGATGAAGTTTGATATTCTACTAATCATCATCCCTTTTAATATTTTCTTCGTTTTCGTTGCATGTTAGTTTCTATATAACAAATCGGAGAGTTACTTTAAGAACATGCCGTTTTGAATGCAGTAGTTTATTATTTTAGACGAATGATTTTCTAAATATCATATTAGATTCTGGCTGGTTCGGTTTAAAATGTTCCAAAGTCCAGGTTTTAAGTAGAGGTTTTAAGCCAATGTTTGCAATGGCATTTACAGATTTGTGAAAATCTCACTCACTGATTCGTGCACTATGCACACAACCAAAAAAATATTGAAAGCTTTCCACCAAACATTTTGCCACGTTCATGAGTGTGTGTAATCTCGAACTGTCCAAGTAAATGTTGTCACGTTACATATCTTACTAGGTCTGTGTATTACAAGCTTACATTAATTATCTGTTAGTTTATAAGTAACATGCTCTATTAAATAAAAAATTTAATTCCAAAATTGTCAAAACACTCTACCATTGAACATAGAATCACCGTCTTACGCATCTTGAACTAATCAAAACCAAGATGTAGGCACCAAAAAAGAAAATTCACAATTCAAGAAAAAACAAAACCATGTAACAAGATTGTAACTAATCTCGATTACCAGTATGGTATTTAACTCGACATGTTCTTAGAAAATGGTTCGAGGAAGGAGCTCACCTGTTTACTGATCAAAACACGAATTGAGAAGATAGCACATAATGCTCTACACCAAACTACGGCATGCCTCGACTTCAGCTGCATGCGTTGCCAACAGAGAGTCGCTGACATTCTTTATCACAGCTTCCAATACTGCTTTCTTGAACCATTCATCCTCCATTTTCACTAGAATCTCTTTCACCATCTCGAAACCCGATGCATTGGCCATAACCAAACTCCCAAGGATCTCACCAAAGTTGTTTGGCGCCTTTGGCAGATCGATTCCAATGTCATCAAGCATAGACCCGTAAAGCAGACAACCGCTCCCTATGTCTTTAGGAGTTAGAACGTTCTTAGAGACCAAATGTGCCAAGAGATTCGCAACTGGTGTAACGCACGGTGGGTTCTTCTCCAATCCGAGGGAGATAGCTTCCTTGACGAGCTCGGGATGGTAAGATGGGGATTTCAGTTCCTCTACGCATTGCAATGCCTCGTCCAACAGACGGACATTGAAGTATTCTTCCAAAAGCGACTTGGTTTTTCTGCTGAGCACTTCAGAGTTCAAGCTAGTAGCCATAGGAGCAACCGCCTCATGTGGCTGTGGTTGTGGCTTCTCTACAGCTGGTTTGGCCGGGGCAATAACAGCTTTAGGCGGTTCGGCACTGTTGCCGCCTTGCAATAGGGCACTTGGTTTACCATTCAAGAGACCACCACTTCCCTGAGGTAGGAGCCTTGAATTAACTGACAGTGACTTGTTAATCATAGCAGGAGACTGAACACGCCCAGTGGGCTGCTGATTCTGCCTATTTCCTCTGGGCATGGAGCGGGACCGTGCCATCTCCCAGCCATCATCATCCGTTACAGGCATCCCCGGCATCTTCCTACCCCCTGGCATACCAGGCATCATTCCTCCAGTACCGGAACGTCCAAGGAAGTTTCCAGAGCCTAGAATATCAGCTGAAGTACCATCCGCACCACCACGGTTGTTATTATTCCTCATATTCGCCATTGCACCAGGGCGCAACCCAAGAGTCTTTTCTGCCTCGGAGTGAATCTCAGTGATTTTCTTGGCTTTCATCTGCCAGTTTTACACAGCAAGAACAAAACATAAGCAAATATTTATATATATATATATATATATATCTCAGAGAGTAATTAGATATACGATCTATAAGTTCCTACCTCCTCACGCCTTGGTATCCACTTGTCAGCTCGCAGATCAACAACATTACGGACCATAAATTTCAAGCGTGGCGCTAGCATGGGGTGCATTGCTAGTTCCTTCAAACGGTTGAAGTACATGTCGTTTGTACCTCGTGATCTCGGGCTCTCGTCGAGTTGTTTTCCAATGGTGATGAAAACTTGACAAAGAGCCTCTACATCGTCTTCAGCTGGGCAAACTTTACTGTCGGATCCTAAAAGCTCCTGCAACCAGACACAAACTTACCATGAGGACTACAGAAAAAAAGTATTACATGAATATAACTTTTAAAGGTACAAAAGCAGAGCGTGAGTAGTCATAATATACCTGGACGATGTGATGGACGATCTTCTCAGGCACCATCTTCTGCTTCAGAAGTTCACCAATCAAACGGATATTTCCCAAAGTTCTGAGCTTGGCCATTCTCTCCTTGTCCTTGCGCTCCATTTCTTGGGCTGGATCAGTCATCAGTCTGACTTCCTCCTTCAATTTGTCAGCGCCTTCAAATTGCTCTTGGCAATTGTTCAAAAGCACTCTTTTGAATGTTATTTCTTTTCCACCGGCTTCCTCCGATGGGAACGAAGGCAGCTTTCCGTTGATATCAAAACACAGAAGAGCATACATCTGACAAAATGTGGGCTCCAGAACGGCTTTCTCAAATATCAGCTGGATCACACCCTGAATTTTAAAGATAAGACCAAATCATGCAATGAGGAGAGAGAAGTACAAACAAAACAAGCCAATGCAGAGAGAACTGGGTGTACCTTTAGAATATCCGCAGAAGTGATGCCAGAGTCGATTAATTGACCTTTAAGAAGATCATACTTCTCAGGAGTCATCTTGTTCAGAATACTGCAGAGAAGCAGAACTAAACGATTCAATAAAACTATATATAAAGCAAATAACCCCGAACACAAAGATAAAGAATACAATACCCTTTAACGGTCTTGAGGACTTGGTCCTTTTCTGAAAGAGTTCCTCTTTTAGCTGACCATGGGACCTCTGCTTTCACCAGGGCAGGAGGAGGGCCAGACTGCTTCAGCAAGTTGTGATGTTAGTTAAAGCAATGACAAACCTAAAAGCAACCCAAGACATTGTCAGAAATCAACACTCACCCCTTGGTTTGATCCAGCATACGAATCTTTAGATTGGCGTTGGTCCTCCCTTGACCTGTCTTTACTTGGGGAAGGAATTGGTGCACGAGTATGCCAATCACGGTTATCAGTCTCTGAGTAACGATTTTGAGGTTGAGCTGCAGGCTGAAAAAAGAGCAAACAAGAAGGGGAATTTAAAAATAAATAAAAACATCATAGATTCAAGAAACTCAGTTCCATGGTTCAGCAAAACACTGACCTTAATTTCTGAACGGGCCCAGCTCTGCTCTTGGCCAAAAAGATCAGATGCAATTTCCTGAGCGAGCTTCAGGATTTCATCAGAGACTTGGCTCGTCTGCACAAGAAAAAAATGATGAATAAAAACTATGTTTAGGCGAATCTATTGACCTACAAAACTCATATTTAAACCAGAGCATACCACTTAATTAATTTGAGCAAAAAAAAAAAGAAAAAGAAAAAGACCTCTTTAAGCTGAAGAAGCTGTTCTTTGGTGAACCGCACAATCTCACGACCTTCAAATCTCGAGTCACCTCTCTACATAAAAACCATTAAAACATCAACCTCAGAATTCAAAAAAAAAAAAACATGGTGAGATTTAATACACATTAGCCCTCAAATCAATAACATGTACGTAGGGTCCTTTATGAGCATCAAAAGACTAAAAGACTGCCCACCTAAATAAAGCCTACAAAGTAATCATTATTTGTCCATATTTACAGCAAAGTCGCATTGCTTAAGCGCCCCACCAAGAATTAGGACATTTGCATTGTGTCTTCAACAAAAGCAAATCTAAAGAGTAACGCGAATCGAATTGAATAAATATAACCTTAACGGCGAATGAAGGAGCGTCTTCACCATTGGTAAGATCAGAGGAAGAAGAAGACAAGGTAGAACGCGGGGCAAAGAGTCTGCTTCCTCCACGACCTCCTCCTCCTGGCCTCAAGCTCAACATCACTGGGATCTTTTCGCGGTATTGATCAGATAGAGACAAAAATTGACGAAGCTTTATCTGTAGGAGAGGAGAGGAGAGGAGAGTTTGTGGGGAAAGCAATGAACGCGGCGGAGAGCGTTTGATGCTGTTTTTATTTTCGTTATCGGCTTCTCCCCACCCCAAGGCGTTTTTAGGGTTTGGGCCTTTTAGTTATTGGGCCTGGCATTAATAATACGATCCACTATTTTTTATACGTAACTTGATAATTATAACTTTCAGGACAGGAATCTGTTTATTGTCTTGGTGCCAGACAAGGAAGTTCTTCGTAAAGCTCAAGAACAACCTTCAGAAAAGAAGAAAAAGGCAGCTGATGATTAAGTTTCAACGGCAGGTGTTACTGCAACTTAATGATATGTGTGTACAATTGTCTGAAGATAATATTATCGCGTAATGAATGACAGTGAGTTTGATTAGTTTTTGTATAGTTTCTTTTCTACTATGCTTCTTGCATTCCCATGTATCTGTAACCGTAGAAATATATTATTTGAATGAAGTTCTTCCTCAAGTTTTGAGCGTAGTTGTAAAGATTGTATAACAAGAAGAATGATCAATTGTGACTGTGAGTAATGCTACGAGTACAATGTAACTTGTGTTGAGGCCAAAACAAGTCGCTACCAATAATCTCCGCAAGAACAAACACCGTCTTTGAAATGGTGGAAGCGGTTGGCGTCTCTTACAACTATCACTCTATCTGTTATCTTTGAGATGAGTTTAGTTACGGCGTGACAGTCTAAGCAGACCCGGAGATTCTTTATGATTCGGATCTCAGTTCCTGGTTCGGTGACAATGAGTCCAAAGGCAATGGCTAGCCTCTCGCTGTGAAATTTCACCATCAGCTCCCTTTCTTCCTCCTCCACGTCGTGCAAGGCCAACTCAGTCTCCGGCTGATACCCAGCTTCCCTCATCTTCCCTTCAAGCTCCTCTAGCTTCTCATAGATTGCTTTTGCAAGTGGATGCGACTGATCACCGGAGGTAAAGACATGAGGCGTCTCACCAATTTCTATCAAGGTATAACCAGGAGCTTTTGCTAGTTTCCTCTTCTTTGCTTCTTGTCTGACCGTAGCAGCCTGTGGATAATTTCTATCAGCCGAGTGGATATTCGACAGTAAAACATGGTATCCAACATTATCTGGATCTAGCTCAAACAGCTTCTCGGAGACAGCACGGGCAAGGTTTGTGTCTTTGTGAATCTTACAAGCTCCAAGCAGTGTTTGCCACACGGAAGGATCCGGCTCAACAGGCATTGCCTCTATAAACTGCAATGCTCTCTCCAAATATCCTGCTCGGCCAAGAATATCAACCATGCAGGCGTAGTGCTTGACCGTTGGTTCAAAACCATACCGGTTGATCATGGTACTGAATATCTCATCACCTTCCTTGACCAGACCAGCATGACTACAAGCGTAAAGAACACAGAGGAAAGTGACTGGGGACGGTGCAACGCCGGAATTCAACATCTCTGAGAAGACATTCAGAGCTTCATGTCCATGTCCGTGGAGTCCATAACCGGAAATCATTGTGTTCCATGTAACTTCATTCTTCTTCGGCATCAAGTCAAACAACCGGCGTGCTTCTTCAATGCTTCCGCACTTTGCGTACATACCAATCAAAGCCGTAGACACATATATGCTAGACTCAAACTCTGTACTCCTAACCAAACCATGCACCCATTTCCCCAAACTCAACGTTCCTAACTGCGCACACGCCGATAGAATACAAGTTACTGTGATGGGGTTCGGACGAAACTCAGACTTCTGCATTTCTCTGAACAGAGATATCGCATCCTCTGTCAACCCGTTTTGAGTGTAACCCGAGATCATTGCGTTCCAAGACGCCAAGCTTCTGTGCGTACACTCATCAAAAACCTTTCTGGCTGATTCCATCTCGTTCAGTTTACTATAAACCGTGGTTAATGCGGTCGGGACAGATTCATGAGACAAGAAACCTGATTTCAAGCTGTAACCATGAATGCCACATACAAGCATAAGATGTCCAGAGACAGGGATCAAACTCACCAGCGTGCTGGAGTTCAACCTTCCCCCCGACAACACCAGCTTTTTAAACAGGCTTAATGAAAGCTCAGTCTCGCCATTAGAAGCGTAACCGTGAATCATTGCATTGTAAGCCACCACATCCGGTGCACAAAACTCACGAAACAGAGCATTCAAAGCTCCAACCTTTCCACACTTCGAGTACAACGAGATGAAACCCGTAAGAACAAAATCGTGTGAGTAGCACCCTGTCTTCGTCGCGAGACTATGGATCAGCATCCCGAGCCTCAGCTCCTGCAACTCCGCAACAGCGGGGAGTATATTCAACACGGTTGTTGAGTCCCAACGAGTACAGCTCTCGTTAATCAAATCCCTGAAAACCTTAACAGATTCCTCATACATCTCGTTCTCTCTGTATCCACATAACATAGTATTCCACAAAACCACGTCTCTCTCAGACATTCTGTCGAACACCTTCCGAGCATCACCCACCCGCGAAAACTTGAAGTACATCTTGACGATATTGGATCCAACGTGTAATTCCGAGTCAAACCCATCAACGACCGCTTGTCCATGAACCACACGGCCAGCTCTCTCGTCGTGAATACTAGAAGCAGCGGAGATAGCGTAGGTGTAAGTGGAGCTGTTGGGTTTGAGGTCAGCGTGTTTCCTTAGACGGGAGAAGAGAGAAAGCGAAGAGTGAGGTGATCCGTTCTTGGAGAAGCCGAGCATGAGGACGTTGAAGAGGAAAACGTCGGGTTTCTGGACGGAGAGGACGAGGTCGCGAGCGTAGTGAATGGCGCCGAGGTCGGAGAGTCGTTGGGTGAGTTTTGTGAGTAGTTGGATGTCGTTTTGGAAGCCATGGAGGATGATCTGAGTGTGGGTTTGGGCGAGGTGAGACACGGAAGTTGATGTTCTGAAGAGGTCGAAGAAGCTGTTCTTGTTGTTTATCAATGCCACGGTTGTATCGGCCGTGGCAGCTGATACGGACCGCAGTAACATTTGTTGGCTTTTCGGGTTTGAATTCTGAACGCAAAAGGACTCATTTTGTGTTCTGCCGCCGCTATTGGTATTTAAACGTTTTTCACCGTATGGAAAACGATTACATTTAAATTTTTGTCAATGATAGTTTTAAAATTAAATAAAAAAACAAAAAAAAAGTTTTTTTTTTGGACAACTAAAAATGTCATGAAACAAAAAATGAGCAAAAACACCTGACTGACCAAAGTAAAGCCGACCCAACCAAACCAAAACTGTGCCTAAATCATTTGTTTCAAAATTTTATTATTACAAATAGTTCGGTTTAGTTTAGTTTTAACTGAACCAAACCAAAAATCAAAATACTATTTAATTAGATTAACTAAATATTCTAATAATAATAAATTTAATGTATTTAAATATTTAATCTAAATAACTAAACATAAATTTATACATTTAATTTCTAAATGAATAATATAAACACAAATAAAAATTAAATAAAAGATATGAATCTCATGCATTAGCATCAAAATCTAAATCAAAGATGTTCTTGTTGTTTATCACTGCCACGGTTGTCTCGGCGGTGGCAGCTGATACAGTTTGTAGTAACATTTGTTAGCCTTTTGTGTTTTGAGTGAAAACGAAACTATTCGTTTTGTTTTCTGCCGTTATTATTTATTTAAACTATTTTTATCAAGGATATTTTTTTCAATCAAATAAGGACAACATAGAACTCAAAATATTATGATGCTAAAGGTAATTAAAAAACACAACTAAACCAAATCAAATAGACTTGACTGAAACTCAAACCGATCCAAACCAAATTTAAATATACATCTAAAATTATTTATTCTCATGGACTGGTTTGGTTTTGTTTTAACCGAAAGAGACCAAAAAACGAAGTATTTTCATTTCGATTAACTGAATAAATCATATTAAGATTTAATATATTAAACTATTGAATCTAAACAATTAAACGTAATTTTATATATTTAACTTTTAAATAAATAGGATAAAGACATAAAATAAAATAAAAATATGAATTTCATGTATTAACATCAAAACCAAAAAAAAATATTTATTAGATTTATAAATAATAATATAAATTGGATTACAACTTCTATATTTTTATTGTGATATTTGGTTTTACATTTAAATATGAACAAAATAAAGATTAAGTGTCAAATGATAATTTGTTTATGTTCTTATAAATTATATATTTTGTAACTAAAATAAAACAAAACTAAAAAATTAACTCGATTAAACCGAACAAACGAACACAAATTAAACCGAACATAAATCAAACTGAACTAAAACTGAACCGACACAAAACTAAACCAAACTAATTTAGATTAACGTTGGTTAAAATTTTCTTAAACCCGAATAAAACAAACCAAACTCAAATCAAACATGTGACTAAAACGAAATATCCACAAAGCAAATTTCCATGTAAAAGGAAATTTCCATGTAAAAGCAAATTTCCAGATAGCTAAAGAAAGTTTCAAAGAAGAAAAAGGAAATAACCAAAGACTAAGTAAAAGGAAAAAGCAATATATTTTTTTAACATGTAAAACTTTGATGTGTTTTGTTTATATAGATTTGATTAGTTTAATGTATGATAACAATTATGTGTTTTGTTGTTAATACTCCTTCTTTTTCTATTGTAAGTACTTTTAGATGATTTTTTATATTTATTAGATATAGTGCAGTCAATCAAATGATGTAAACTTTTTTATAATTAGTTAAATTTATTATTTAAATATTATTTTTTAAAGTAACAAATTTCTGAATACTAATGTTTTTAGTCTAAAACAAAGGGAATATTATTTAAACATTTTTCGGCCTATGAAAAAATATAACTAGATTTCTGTTCAATGAAAAATATTTTAATTAAATAAAAAGGGAAAAAATGTTATGAGACATTAAACTAAAAGAATCTAACATAAATGAATCTATATAAATAAAACAACTCAAAGAAAACCCTCAAATCAAAGGTTACATGTTAAACAATTAAATTGATTTTTTTCACTTTCTAAATACTTTTTCACTTGCCATTTTCACTTCCTTCTTTCCCTATGCTAATGTTTCATACAAAAAACAATCAAGAACAATTTACAGGTGATTTTAGTCATCAGTGTTGAGCCTTTGGTGTGTTATTTATGGCCATGGAAACTTGCTTTGTGGCAACACTGGAGGAGTCTCCACATCTGCTTCTTCTTCTCTCCTAGTTTGTATCAGATGAGTCCTGAGGCTAAACTCTTTTATCTGTTCCATGCCACCAAAACTCGGCTTCAATTCATTTTTTACGAATTTCAATTTACGTTAAACTACTGGATTGTTTTTGTTACCTGCATGATCGCAGTTGACGCAAGAAGATCTTCACATTTTCCTTGCATAGAACTCTCTCTTGCAACTGCATCAGCGAGTTCTGAAACCATTTTATTCATCTCCTCCACCTGCAGATACAATCATAAAGAGCAATGCTGAGAGTTATGTCGAGAGGGTTAACTTGGAAAGTAGATTTACTATAGAAGTCTCACCTTTGAGTGTAAAGACCAAATGGACGATCCCATAGACTGCATCACATCGAGTGCCGAGGACATAGCTGCTTTCAAAGATTCAACGTCCGCCTGTAAGAAGAGAAGTTCAAAAATGATTTCCTTATATTCTTGAACTTTCTGAACTTACTTTTCAAGAGCATTCACAATAGTAACAATACATACCTTTGTTCCTCCAGTGGCTGGAAGGCGGAGTGTATTTGCTTCTAAATCTGTTATGGCTCCAACTAAAGAACTAACATGTTCTCTTTCAAGTGTGGCCCATTCTTCAAGGCTCACCATCTGTGCACATACATTTATGCATCAGCATGGCATAATCTGATGAATGCAAAGTCAGTATACAACAGAGAGAAAAACCTACTTGATCGTTTAATAGTGAGTTGAGTTTGATCTCTAGCTTCAGCTGTTGCAGGCCAATCCTTTGGCTGGTCACATCATCCTGAAGTTCTGATATCGCATGCCACACATTAAATAGTGTTTCCTGAAATATCAAAACTTGAATTTTCAGATATCTATCAGTTGGGGAACCGTTAGAGAGTAGTAGTATTATCTACCTCGGAAGTTAACCGTTGAATGTACATTGCAGCTTCAGCTCGCGCAATGACAAACCGCCACTGTAGATACCTATTGTGGAGCAGACGCAGTTGATGAACGTCTTCGATGTAGTTTGCCTTTTTGCCTTTCTTGACATCCGTGATAAAGCTGAGAACCGAAGTTGCGGTACTTGATTCGCTGGTTTGTCTTATCCGGCAAGGACTTACCCCTCTTGAAGGTGGAGTTGATGGTCTCGCAAAAGAGGAAGAACTTGTGACACGCGAAGGACTCAACCCTCTTGCAGGACTCAACCCTCGTGCAGGGCTTAGACCTCTTGATGGACTCACTCCTCTCGAAGTACTCATGCCTCGGGAGACAGACGATGATGAAGACGAAAACGAAGTTCTGCTTGGTGAAGCAGGGCGAGATAATGGATGAAGCTTAGCTACAGCCGTTGCTAAGGACGCTCTATCTAGCGAACTTGCAGACAAAAGTCTTTGAGCTCCTGAACTCCGAGCTATGTTATTATCTTCCGACTTCGTGGGAGACAACAAATCACCGTTACTAGATGTGTTTAGAGAATTTTTATGTAAAGGTTTCGAACCGTTGGACAAAGGTAGTGACATTCTCCTAGGAGACGGTCGTCCTGAAGTAGACAGACCCCTTGAAGCCTTGTCTCCAAGATCCAAGCTTCTGTTTAGTGAGTTCGAACTGATCTTTCCACCGATTCTACTAGGCCATCGATGCTGTTCTATTAACCGACTATGCTGACCATCCACAGGTTTCGAATTCTCTGAAAGATCAGAGGCGTTGTTCTTCCCTTTCAACGGACTTACTCTCCTCTCTGGCGTGGGTTTCCTTGACAAAGAGACCGTTTCAGCCTTCTGCTTTTGAGCTATATTTGAAGAAGGTTTCAGTGTTCGGTCACCAGAGCTACTAACCGGTCTCTCCTTCTTACGAACAGGGACTGAGACAGAATCAGACTGAAAAGAAGCGCTGAGGCTTCTCATAGTAGAAGGCCATAAGCTTTCAGGCAAACGACCTGTAGATAACCTCCTAGACGAAGCCGGCAAGTCTATAGACACGTCGCGTATAGGCGTGGATGGGCTAGTGGGAGATGGAGGTGTTGAAGGACGCTTCCTCTCGGCCGAAACTGCTCTTTTGGCAGATACGGATTGAGAGATGGAAGAAACAGTAGGCCTTGTGAGGCTTGGGGAAGGGCATCTCCCGGTTCTGGTTGGTGTCGGTGATCTGTATCTTGAACTGATCTCTGTTGGTGTTCGAGGACGTCGAGTGGCAGCGGATGCATTGTTCTTATCTGATGGGAGTAGACGCCGTCTTGTAGTAATAGTATCTGTTGCTACATCCATTCAAAGGTTTTTAATGGAACAAACTTTGCCTTTAGTTTCTTTCTGCATTCATTGGAGCAGAACAATAGTAACAGCTCTAAGTGGGATGTAAAGAAAGTCTTTTTATCCTGCAAGAAAGTCAAAAACAAAAGATATATAATGTTGAAGAAAAAAAAAGAACAGTAAACAAAAAGAGAGAAAAGTGGGTTGAGTTCTTCTAACTAGTTAGTTGCAAGTTTAACAATATCAGGAATAATAATTTTTTAAATGAAGATTTTCTGAAGAAGAATCTGTTGCAGTGTCCTTATCAGAGAAGTGCCATTATCAGACTGGCTGGAGAAAAAAGTAAGGGGACCAATCTTCTTCTTCTTCTTCTTTTTTCCATCAAAGAGAAGAAAAAATAACAAAAGAAACTTACTGAAACTAGCAGGTTGAGATTTTTTAAAAAAATCTATGTGACAATAAGAAACTTATAAATAACAACAAACACATGAGGACATTTTACAGATTATGATGTTTCTCCAGTTAGGGGTACCACGACGTGTGTGGGGAAGAAATCATGAATAGAAATGATGAAATGCAGTAAGAGTGATGATTCCTGGTGTTTGAAAGCTTTGACCAGTTTGAGAAAAACTCACAAAAGAAACAAGAAAACACTATTATTCAGTATGTTTAAGACGAAGAATCCAAAAAAAAAGGAAAACGGGAGATTTGTCTGTTTACTGACCGACTTGTGTCTCTCATGACACAGACTCGTCTTTAGCCAAACAAATTTAGTAATTTTCCTAAGGAAAAAAAAAAAGACATTTTCTAAGCAAATTAAAGAAAATCCGAAACAGGAAATTACGAGTCTTAAACCGAACACATATTTTGTATCAATAATCAAACCACACAAAACATTATTATTGTCCTAACTCATGAAACCTCAGATCGCAGAGTAACGAAAATTCAATACACCCCAGATTATACTTTTTAGGGTTCTTTCGATATAGAATCAAAAATTGGGAATTGATACAAAAAATGCCAAAGCTTAACCTTAGAGATCCGATGAATCTATCTTACCAGGAACGATGGAAACAAAAATACTTTAAAGCGATCCAATCTTCAATGCCTTTCGAGATTGAAATGAGAAATACAAACGCGATCGGTATATCGACTGTAAATGTCTTTTGACGCCGGCGATTAAGATGCTCGAGAACAAAGGAAAAAAAAACGCCAGAGATAGAAGAATTGATCGAAGCGATTCAAGGATCAGAGAGAGAGAGAGAGAAGGGATTAAAGAGAGAGGGCGTTATTTTCGCGCCACCTAATTTTGATCATTAAAAGAGTTTCTTCTTCTCTCATAAAAACAAAATTCTTTCGAGACTTTTTTTTTTCTTTTTTTTTGCTCGTAGAGGTCACTAAGGAGACCAAATCAATATTATACTAGTACTTAATCATCATTATGAATTCCATATTTTTTCTTTAAATATAGAACCTATGTTATGAAATCATTTGTTGTTTTAGTTGCTTTGGTGTTCAAGTTAAAGTGATCATTCTTGACAAAAAAAAAGTGATCATTTATTCCTCTGTTAGCTACCCTGAATCAAAACTAAAATCTTTATTAATTTAGTAGACATGGTTTATGTAATTTGGTTTATCAGATTCAGTATAAAATTAGTAACCATCTAAATACAATAATATTATGTAGATCAAATAAACTCTCAAAGACAAGCAAGTGTTACATTTTAGGTGATAGTCAACATCTGATAGGTTGTCTGCACCTCCTTAATGTCACACATACGTTCGCAAGAGACTTCGCCCATATAATTATAATGATCATGAGTTTGTAACCTTTTTGTTGCTATTATTATTCGTCTTAATTACCAACCAAGACTGTTGATGGAGATTAATTAAAAGGGAAAAAGTGAAAATAATCGAGACCAAAGGTGACAAAGTTTTATCAGACTGATGATTGTTTTGGGTTTTTTTAACACTTTTTGGTTCTACACAAGTAGCATTTTCGCCGAAAGCTTAATTTACATTCGGTTACTTTTTTTTTTTTTTTTTTTTGAAGATTAACATTCGGTTACTTTTGACACCTAACCTTAACTATAATCATAAGAGCTACGAGGAAAAGCTCTTCGTCAAGGAATTTTTAAAAATTGAAAGTAAACAAGAAATTTTCTTGGAGAAATGGGAACTATGATGGCTACTCACGATAAGTGTTTGGTCTGTTCTTTTTTTTCCTTCTACTTCAGAAAATAATATTTACCAAACACTTACGATGGCTACTGGTTAGCCCCCAACTAACTTTCTCTACATATATTTATATATTTATATATTTATATATTTATATATTTATATATTTATATATTTATATATTTATATATTTATATATTTATATATTTATATATTTATATATTTATATATTTATATATTTATATATTTATATATTTATATATTTATATATTTATATATTTATATATTTATATATCTGTCTTTCATATCAAACATACCAAGAATCTGAAATAACATGGCTTGTATGTTATATATATCACTTGACACATTATATTATAATATGGCTAATTGCATTGTTTATTCTGGGTATATGTTGATCAAAAAAAATTCTGGGTATATGTTGATTACCCTCAAAATCGTCTACACGATTTTTCTCTAAGCTTCATCCACAAAGTATTTAGAAAATAATGCCTCAATATCTTTATTTTCTTATCAATAAATTTCACTATTCTGGTCGAGTCTGGTACGCTATGAATCTATGATAGCATTATAAACTCCCTAATTAGTGTTGCAATAGTGTTTAGAACATTTTTTTTTTTTTTTTTTTTTGATTAACCAGGTGGTTGATCCCTTCGGGACCCACCCACCTAGGCCCGGCGCCAGCCTGTGTCTGTACCGTTTAAGGTCCTGGACACGCCTCCCCTCCCCGCGAGTCGAACTCGGGTTGCCCCTCAGTGACCGAAGCCTGGGGTGTACCACTGGACTACGAGGTCCGGGTAACATTTTCTTTGTTAAAGGGTTTTAGTGTTTAGAACATTAATACTAACTAAATTTTCATAATAATAAAAAATCAACAACCCCGTTTTTAAAAAGAAGTTTGCACATGAGATGATTCGGACATATCATATGATCTTAAGCTTTCTATATACCTTTGTCTCTCCTTCGTTTGTGTGACCCTTGCCTTGTGGTGTCTTGCTCCCACTTTACTTCCACTTGGACTTCTATTAGTTTCAAAATATTAATATTATGTAGATGTCGTTTTCTTTCTTTTGTGTTGGCTACACATGTACGTACTGCCAAATTATTCAGAATCATTGAACCTAGCACACATATCTTACTCGTCTAGTCGTCCGTGGTCCGTTCGTGGTTTCAGTTTCTCTCTAGAAATCTTAAGGTTAGCGTTTCATACATATGAACAAAATTTATTGAATCTCACGTTGTTTACCGAAAAATTGTTTATGTAATTATGTTACATTTTCTTAAAAGTAATAAATAAATATTGTATTGTTTTATACGCATCTACAAATGAAATGCGATACTTAGATACAAATCTATCAGCTAAGAATCCGCCTAAATGTACTTATAGTAAACCTAATTACTCATGTGGAGTATATTCTAGATAGAAAGAAAACAAAGGAAGTCAATTATACTATATATATATATATATGTTATTATCGTTGGTAACTACTGTTTTAAAGCTACTATTGTAATCCTCGATTCCTCATATATGCAGAGATGAAAGATAATTAATGGTTGTTTCTCGGTGTGCTTTATGTATAGCAAGCAAGAGTCAAATGATGGATATTCACGTGCTTAGCACCATCATGTTGACCACACTAGAAACTAGAGCTATTGTAAATGACATGTCTTTGCAATGTTTCTTCGTTTGTCTAGAGCTTGTCGCTTAAAGTTGTTTAGTCAAAAAAAATATTTTCTCTTCTTCTAGTTTCTCCTATTATAATATGAAAAGTGCAGAACAAATAGACTTAAAACTCTTAAACACATATATAGAGCCACTATGATGTCATAGTTTCTGGCGTTGTTCAGTGATCAGCAAACATTATGTGTTTGCATGGATGATGGATACACGTTTGATAGATAATAAAAATGATTTGATGTTAAAATCAGTTAACGGTAATAAGGAGAACACACGAACCGTATTAGTGTTTTAAGAACCAAACTGTGGCAATTTCCCTGAGGAAAGCTCAAGAGTGAGCAGGAAACCAAAAGAAAAAATATTGTAATTTTGCCAAATCCTCGTGTTATAACTAGTTCAAACATGATAGATCATAAAGTGACCCATTTTCAAATGCCAGCATTTGAAACTTAACAATCCGATATCTTGGCTTATATGCCAAGTTAAAGAACCTCCAAGTGTTAGCCCTAAAATCAAAGGCTTCACAGCAGAGCTATATTATAGTTATAGATATATACAAAAATTATGTAAATTTTATGAATCTCAAATGTTTATCTATCCTATAAAATCCGCATTACACATGCACCACGTGGAAAGATCTCAGACTGTACCCCTTGTAAAAACATTCCTCTCTTGATTTCTAAACATAAACCGGAAAACCACCTCAACTTTGTTGGGGTTCGAGGGAAAAACTTCGGTAGTAGTAAAAGGTGTAGAACTTCTTCTTTTTTTTTTTTTTTTTTGACTGAATAATTTCTTCTTCTTCTTCTTTTGTTGAATCTACAAATCTATCTGTATAAGATACAAAGTAAAAACATCAAAAATATATCCATGTTTTCAAGAGGCGGTTTGCATCTCCGTCCTGATGCCTAGCTATGCCAATCCCATTTTGTATCAAAACACATGTGATCATCATGAGCCCATAGAATTGGCTAGTGGCATCTCACTTTCATGTGAACCGACGCTGGATGTTGACATTCGTTTCTTGGATTGGTTCCCTTCCATTGACATTAGAATATGGCCTTGTGGACGAGCCATGGCTTCGGGTTCATCATTAGGAGATTCTAAAGATTGTTCGGGAGGATCAAGATCGCGTGGCTTGGCCTCTCCATTGGAATTGTTATTGTTACCACCGGATCCAATGACCATCCTAAATCCAAAAGTGCGTGAAACAATGCGGTATGAAAATGTTAAGATCCAAAAGAACCAAGGAAGACAAACAAAGAAAATGCCCATGTAAGCGAGCCAGATTGAAGGGTAAGGAAGGATTGTGTATGCAATGAGACAACCTCCTCCGACAGCAATCGAGAGGAAAAGAAATAAGGTAATGAGACAGATAAATGCCTGCCCCGCTCGAGGATCTGGCACAGGCATTATTCTTTTAAGGAAAGATCGATCTCAAAGATGAATGAGGAAGGATCAAGGAACGTTTAAGGGTTACTATATATATCATCCTCCATTCGCGAAATTGCTCTTTCTTCTCTTTCTTCTTCTTTCAAAACTTTTTTTTCCAAATGAGGTTGATAGGTTGATTAATATCAGCTTGTAACAAGATGAACAGAACAAATCCCACACACAAAAGGAAAAGAGCGTTGAGGAGAAAGAAAACAAATATAATATTTCTGTTCTGTTTTGTTTTGTTTGTTTGCGACTTATAATTTGAGCCATCAGTCATTTTTTTTTCATTTCGTTTTCTCCATTTGACATTCCATAGGAGAGGGACGTCCGTAGATAAAGGACCTACAACACTGAATATCGTTGAATTCAAGCTTTTTGCAATCTAAATTAGTTTGAGAGATGATATGTACTCAAGAAATTTTATTCCATTCGTGCTTGTTTTCTGAGTCCTGAGTCCTGACTACCTACCTTATGTGGGCTAACAAGTTATGGCAACATTGTTGACCAGTGACCACAAAAAAAAGCTAACAAATTAGGCAGTGAAGACGAGTAACGCGTGGCAAATTCTCTATCTATAGCCGTCACAAGAAGAAGCAAATAAAGGGACCCACCCAATATATCGAGAACTACTGGCTGTCCGCCAGCGAATTAATTATAACAATTTTCTAAAATTACCAAATGACTACATTAGCCTTCCTTCACACGAGCAAAGCGGTGGCTAGTTAGGACATATCAGACCCTTTCCAGTCAAATCACGATAGCGCGTGGCATATAACGCGAGATACTCGCGTCGCTAGCCGCCAAAAAGAATCCTCCTTTTCAATCAAATAGAGAGAGATCTGATTTCTAGGGTTTGCTGATTCTCTTCGCGTTTCTGGATAACAATCCTCTGTGAAACAAAAAAAAGTTTTTTTTTTAATTTTGTATTCGTGATTTCGCTGTCGAATTGATTAATCCGAATCTGGGATTCAATCAGGGAGAAAGGGTTTCGCGTTTTAATGGTGGAAATGAGGAAATCTGGGGTTACGAGACCTGAGTCCGAATTGGCGTCGAAGCGCCGTGATGAGCTGCCGGTGAAGCTGGAGATCGCGGAGGATGATTTGGAAGAAGCGCATGGTCCTCTCAACAAGCGATCTAGGGTTTGCTCTTTCTCTTATTTTTTCAAATTAGCTCATATGCTTAGTTTCTGCGATAATTCAATTAAAAAAAGTCTCTGTTTTTCTCGATTAGGTTTGTGTGTGTGTTTTCATAGAGTTGAATATATGTTTTCGTCTTTTCCTAGTTACGGAGCGCTGGGACTAGCTCGTCTTCGTCGATGGCACCGGCTAAGTATAACCCGCTTGATGAGCCGAGTCCTCTTGGATTAAGCCTTAGGAAGAGTCCATCTTTGTTGGATTTGATTCAGATGAGGCTTACGCAAAAAGCAGCCGATGCGCTTGGCTCTGGTGTTAAAAATGAAAGTAAATGTACAACTGCTGGAGCGACCTTAGCGCCAGGGAGTATTGAGAAGCTGAAAGCTTCCAACTTTCCTGCCACTGTTTTAAAGATCGGCAACTGGGAGGTGAGCCCTTGGGTATTTTTTTTTTTGGTTTGATATATGTTTCATGGTGCTTTCAGTGATCTGACTTGGACAATGTTCTGTTGTTTTTTTTATTTGTGTAGTATAAATCAAGGTATGAAGGAGATTTGGTGGCGAAGTGTTACTTCGCTAAGCACAAACTTGTTTGGGAAGTGTTGGAACAAGGTCTTAAGAGCAAGATCGAGATTCAGTGGTCAGATATTTGGGATTTAAAGGCAAACTGTCCTGAGGATGGACCTGGAACATTGACTCTCGTGGTACACGATTCTTCACTCGAGCTATTTTTCATTGGCAAATCATATGCTCTTGTTCAACTCTTTTATCTTTTATGTTTTTGTTTCAGCTTGCTAGGCAGCCCTTGTTTTTCCGGGAAACGAACCCGCAGCCTAGAAAACATACTTTGTGGCAGGCTACATCAGATTTTACTGATGGCCAAGCCAGCATGCACAGGTACAGACATTTCTTGTGTCTTCTTCATGTAATTGAAAACTAGCATTTTTTGTTGCTAAATAACGTTTATGTTATAGCTTGAGCTGACGATAGTCTCCCTGTGATCTTGTTAGGAAACATTTTCTGCAATGTGCTCAAGGGATAATGAACAAACATTTCGAGAAGCTCGTTCAGTGTGATCATCGCCTGTTTCATCTCAGCCGTGAGCCAGAGATAAAAATGGACTCTCCCTACTTTGATGCACGGCCATCTATCTTCGAGGATCCAAGTGAACCAAAGGGGTATCCTTTCGGGAATTTGAACATTAGCACAGGTCCTTCAATATCTGGGACTCATAATTTAGCATCTCCAGTTGGGGCTCAGTCATCATCTGAACATATGTATCTGTCTCATGAAGCACCATCGCCCAGCTCAGGTAGTTTACTTTCACAGCTCTTTATTCGGAGTTTTGTTTTCCTTTTTCACTTCTACTGAGCCAAATTTTGACTGTGTGTTTTCTTTCTCTCCTTGTTTGTTTCATCCTTAGTTATAGATGCTCGCGGAAATGAAGGAACTGGAGGTGTTGAAGCAGTCAACTCGAGAAACACAACGGATTGTGGTCAGCCTGGACTACGCCAATCTGTGTCACTGAGCGATTTCCTTGCAGTTCTCTGTGATTCAAACAACACAACGGATTTGAATCAGGTTGAAGGAGAAGGTGGAGTACACCCATCTATGTCAGTGAGTGATCTCGTTGCATTCTTAGCAACTGATTCGAGTCAGATAAAGGTACCTGGACTACAACAATCCATATCAGTGAGCGATTTCGTTGGATTTCTCTCTGATTCTGCTGGTGGAAATCATCCGGAACATATGGAGAAATTTGAGAGCTTGAAACAGCAACTGCTGAGTGATAATATCCAGTTCGATACACCAGATGAGAAGTCTCTCATGCCAAGGGTTAATTCTTTATTCAACCTCTTGTACAAGGATCCCAACGTCGCTGCAAACTCACAGCTCAATACTGGATCGAAGTCTGAACTCAATGATCTCAAGGGGATAGTTTCTGAACATAACAACAACAACAACAGAGTTCTTGATCCAGCTTCCAGCAGCAAACCACAGGGTATGTCAAGGAAAGACTCGTTCAGCGATTTGCTCTTACACCTCCCCCGAATCACATCCTTGCCAAAGTTCTTGTCCAACATTTCAGAAGAAGATGGTGGTGATGCATATAAATAGATAATTTTATCGTTTCAGGATTTGGCAAGTATAGGAGACCTGTACTACTAGCTAAGCTTTGCTGTTTTTTTTTTTTTTCTTGTAAATCAAATTCATTTCTTGGTAACTAAATCCCAACAGGGATATGAAGAAAGACGTTTTGATAATGAATTTGTTTAGATCATCCTAATTATAATAAAACAATGTTTGGAGACAATCAATTATCTATCCTAAACTTTTTTATGTATTTTTATTGTTCACATATTACAGCAAAGAAGAGTATGTACAAGGATAAAAGATTAAACTAAGATCAGGAATCATCATCAGCTGTACAGAAAGAACATGAAATAAAATATATTTTTTTGAAAAAGACAAATGAAACCCAACACCCATAAATCAAACACAAGGGCTGTCCGGTTATTTAAGTATTTACATTTTTTTGGTTCTTTTTTTTTAAGGGGAGGGGTTTCTTCCATCATATCACAAAAGGATCAGGAAGCTTGTTGATGAATAGCAGTGTCAGGAAGCATTGCTATTGTCACTATGAAGTATTCACATCCTGAAGAGAGACCATAAGGGTTTGTTGTCGTTGCTCCCGAAGATGATGATGTTGACATTGAACTTGATCCCAGATTTCTTGAGCCGAGATAATCTTTCTTACCAGCCTCAGGAGATGCAGAAGCTGAAAGAGTCGGTGCCTGCTTCACTGCTTGGCGCTCGATGTGTACAATCTGTCCAACGATGTATGTAGGCCGGTTCGGGAGGTGATCTGTGAACAATGCCTCGGATTCAGAGGACAAGTAGTAGTTTGGGCAGTTCCTGTTGATTGCCTCGTAATGCCCTGCTTGGTTTAGCACAAATGCTGCTATCTCATGGACTTCAAGACGACCAAATGATATCTTTTCCTTATTCGCCTGTCCACGAAAAAGTTTAAAATGCAACAATACCCACAAACGAGATAACAAACCGCATATTATATTCTACCTGCTTCCCAAGTTGGTGCTTAGTGTACAATGTTTTCACCAGCTCTTTCTTTTCCTTCAAGTCCTTTATCGTCTGTTCACTTGTAGCTTCAAGATTCCGGCACTTCTCAAATAGCTCCTCTCGGTTTTTGGAGAGGAAGCTAACTTTGTCTGCCAGAACTCGGATGCACTTCCGGAACTCAACAGTACCATCATCCTCATTGTCATTAATGGAGCTGTTAAATCATCAATTATGAGAGATGCAAATCCAAATAAAATATAAGAAAACCAGAGCTTGAAAATGGATACCAAGAGAGGAATAACACTAATAGGAACTTACTTGTCTAAAGCTTGAGCCAAAGTACGCAATGAGTCAGCAAAACCAGCAACCCCACCGCCAGCACACACAGAGCTCCGGAATCTTTCAAAGAGACTTCGCATTTTCACAGCTGATGCACGAAGTGCATTGTACTCAGAAGCTCTACGATCAGCAGCACAGAGATGGGTCTGTGCTTCTTCTCTTGCTTCATGTAAGCAGTTCTCCAAATGCGCACAGTTCATCTACAACCAAGACAGAGTAACAAAAGATCGTTAAAGGTAACATACCAAAAAGTAAAGACTAGCTCCTAATCTCACAATGCAATTAATAAAATATCAACGCTGGAAAAATATGCAGAAATAAATAAATTAAAAAATTATGAAATAGCTGCAAAACCTGGGATTCTTCGAGAATTTTCTGATTCATTTCCAACTCTCTGCTCAGGTTGGCTACCTCTTCCATAGCACCATTTAGCTTTGACTCTGTTTCACTCAGTTTATTGGACTTATCCACCAGCTCACTTTTAAGTTCCAAGATAATATCATCACTGTGTTTGGTATCTAAACCTATGCCCGCTACCACGTTATTACCCAAAGATTTTGATGGGCTCTCGGCTGTCGAACTGTCACTCAGAAACACATTATCCTTTCCACCTTTCTCATTGTTTTGCTGGCTTTCCAGCATCGATGAATCAAGAGGATGACTGAGCACCTGAGAGGAATCCACCATGTTCTCATCCATACCTTCCCTAGCTTTACATGGCTGCTGCTTGCTAGAAAGATTTAAAACACATGACACCTCATCCATGGGCTCCGAACCAGATACATGACCTTTGTTGCCTTCCACGTCTGCTTTGTTCACATCCTTACTACTAACATATCTCTTTCCTTGTAGATACTCATCGTTGAGACGCTGTTCCAGTTCACGGATGCGCTTCTCATATGAATCACAGTGCCTTTGTTTTTCCTTGAGCATAGATATGAGATGTTTCTCATACTCGTCTTTGGCCTGCAGTGCCTCTGCCGTCTTTTCCGCCGCATTTTTCAACAGATTCTCTACTTCACTTCCATCCAGCACCTCGTATTCAACTTGTGGCCCTAATGAACATATCCTAGAGATTGCAGAAGCAAGGTCAGCTTTTAGTTTCGCGTTCTCAACCTCCATCTTGCTGGTTCCTGCTATCTCCACCAATTCAGAACCCTCTAGGATATCTTCAAAACCGTCTCTGTCTAAACCTGTCTCCTCAGCCTCAGCGGAAAGCGAGCTATCACTAGACATGCCCAGTGAGCTCCTCGAGGATGCAACCTTCGAATGTAACCCAACCAGATACTCAGGAGCATATCGATCAACGTCTGCCATTTCGATATTGATCAAACTAGTATCATAAGGAGCGACATTGACATCACACTGAGTGGGAGTATCATATAAACCCATTGAGGACAGCACATCACGAGGTAAAAAAGGACCATGCGTTTTGAGAAACTCCTCACGTCTCCTGACCTCTGTTTCCCTCTTCATAGCAAGCTTCTCTGCCAACTGCCCAGCCATGCCCATGTAAAGCTTCATAGACGATTTCCTCCTCACAACCTCTGCGAGGCATGCCCTATAAGCGGGGCCAACACCACGGACTAACTTCAGGTCAGCGAACAAGTCATCCTGACGCACCATCGCCTCTCTGAAAACAGGAAACTGTAACTTGGCGTCTTTGATGACATACGTGACGTACGTTATCTTTTGCATGTAACCGTGTACAAAGTTGTTCATCTCATTCTTCTTGTTCTTGCAGTAATCCAGCAGCTCTGAAACTGAGTTATAACAGCCCTGCATCTTGGGGAGGTGATTCTTGTCGTGCACTTCGTACATAGGACCCAGGGCTGAAACAGCATCATGAGGTCGGAGAGATGAGGAGGATTGGCTGCTAGACATGCAATCATCCACAAGCTTCTTAACCGTATTGACATCTTTGCTGAGAGATTGCATTATGCTCTTCTGCTCGTTAATGTACCGTTCGTGGTCCTTAACGGTCGCTTCCAAGTTCTTCATCGTCAAGGAATCCCTGCAAGCAAACAGCTCCTCAACCTTGCGCTTTACCTCCACAAACATCTGCTGGAACTGAGCGATCTTGTTCTCAAACTGCTTGTGAGAGCTCGCGCAATTCTCCACGGCCTTTTTGAGGTTATCTTCCTTGACGAAGTCCAGCAAGCACTTCCTCGAATCGGTTTGAAGACAAGGGTGAACCTTAACAGACCTCAGCTTCTCAACATCCCTCCCGAAATTCACCAGCAGATCAGAGTGGAGGCGGTGCTGGTGCTTGTAACGCTTCATAAACTCGAGAAAGTTCTGAAAGATCACCCTGTAATACTGCTCCAAGTTCCTCGTAGCGACTTCGACAGCCCGCTGCTGCACCTTCTGCTCTCCCGTCAGCCTCTCGCAGCTCTCGTGCTTTAGGACCGTGCAGTTGTAGAAGGCGCGGCCTTTATGGAAGTGGTAACGAAACTGCCTCTCGTACAAAGGCAACGCCTTTAGAGCCGGATCCAACGCGTCGTCCAAGGGATGATGTTCATGGAGCGGAGGAGCGGGAGGTAGAGCATCGTCGACGTCCTGTGAATCAACATCTTCTGGTAACGGAGGATGAGAGCTGCTCTGCAGCATAGCCTTGTTGAAAACAAACACTTGTCGATTACTAGAAGGAAGGCCGAAAGAAGAGAGCAGCTTCTGAGGCTCGAGTTTCATGTCGAGCGAGAGAAGAAGCTGGTCGGAGAAGCTGATCCCCGACACGGATTCGACGAAACGCATCACGGATTCAACCGGAGTTGTCTCGCTGCAGTTGAATTCGAATGTACGACCGTTCTCCGCCACGCAGAGAATAAGCTTGTTGCCATCATCATCAGTGAAGCTTCCGCTCATCGTAGTATAGCCAACAAAGACCCCCTAATCAATAACCAAACCAAGAGATCTATCCAAGACTAAGGCTTTCTATAATCTCCGATCCTTGACCAGACTATAGATTCGTCAAAGTTTAAGACTTTCTATATTTTCCGAAGTACCCACGACGAGATATCCTCAAATTCTCCAACTTTTAAGCCAATTTCCCCAGAAATTTTACTTTTTAAAATCAAAAGGAACAAAATTTAAGCAAACCCTAGAAGACGTGAGACGAAGAAGGAAGACGATTGCGTGAAGAGACGAGTGTCAAAGTCGAACAAGGATCAAACTTCTCTTCACGAAACCCCACTTCAATTAAAACAATTAATATTCCTCTCTACGAAACCCCCCAAGGCTTCTTCTTCTTCCTCCTCCTCTGAGCTTCTACGACGATTTTTTTTTTCTTTTTTCAGTAATTTTACACGTTTTTTTTAATTGAAAAGTTACGGAGAAGCTTCGAATGTAAGTTTGGTCTCTCACGCAACACAGAGTCGGAGGAAACCCTTTGGTTTTTTCTTTCTCCCCTCTGTAATAAATAAAAGAGAAGAACAGATTTAAGCCTTATTTTCACCGGGGGACAGTAACTCTTTTAAGTATTTCGATTTCGCCCCAATAGTTATATATATTAAAATATAACCCTTGTTATATCCTCAACTCGTATGGTAATGGTAGTTGTGATGAATCTAGTAAACGTGTTTACGTTAGTCTGGATTAGTTTATTTTTGCTTCTAAAGAGAGAAACGTTATAACGAAAATAACCCACAGAATTAACAACACAAAAACAAAAAAGTAGTATATCTACAATTAAATCTGAATCTAGGCCACATTCAGTATTGGTTTCATTTATTTTCGAGACCAGACCTTAGAGAAACTTTTAAGTACATAACTTAACACCATCGTGGCCATAATCGAAATTTGAATCCATATGTTTTGTATAATTTGGCGAAACACACATCTATGTTACTATATGTATAAAGTAATTGTAGCATTTTATATCATATATATATGTGATGTGAACTGGACCACCTACATCCAAAAATGGCCTTAGGGATCCATTATTATTGTGGAGAAAAATGGTTAAATTAAGCATGCAACCAGCTTGACATTGAAAAGGATAGTTTGAAAGTGATATTTCAATGTTTCTACTCATTTTTTGCCTGTGACTGGTTGCATTATTATGGGAGATGTTTTACTAAAATGAGTTTTACATTGTTTATTACCAAATAGGAGGAAAGAAAATGCTTGAAAATGATTTCTCGTTTGAATTCTTTAATTATATAACTGCATTTAACAGTATCATATGTTGCACTCTGTACATGTATGAAAGATATTCACGACACTAAGGTGTAAACTGGACCACCTTTTGATTGTAATTACCTTTATGAATAACTGTGGACAAGAGAGGTAACACCTCACATAATTCCAGAGGCTAGCGCTTGGCATCAGAATGGTTGAGCTTCCACATGGGAGTCTTTGAAGATATGTACGTATCCTTCTATACAAATATATAAAACTTAGATCCCCTAGACTATATTTGTGAAGTGATTTTGTCACATGTCTTCTCTACAATCATTCTCACAAAAATAATATGACATGACTACTAAAATTAATGACATGTCTTATAAATTAATATAACATGGACAATTTTTGCCACATGTCTTCTCTACAATCATTCTCACAAAAATAATATGACATGACTAATAAAATTGATGACATGTCTTATAGATTAATATGACATGGACAATTATACTTAATGTTAATTTATATTTTTGGTAAACTTTTTAAACTATGGTAATAACTCATATATTACATTTATTTTCGATTTATATTTTGGACTTTTTAAAAATATGGTAATAACTCATAAATCATCATTAAAATAAATATATTCAATTATGGCATTTCAAATTTCGAAATATCATTTAAATTAAAAATATTTCAAAAATATATACATATTTTTAGAAAATTACAAAAATTAAATCATAAAATCAAATTAAATCGTAAAATCATTAGTTTCTTATATATCTACAGATTTTATAAATATTTTTTAATTTTAATTTTTGAAAATTATGAAATTTTCATCCCCTATACTATATTTGAGAAGTGATTTGGCCACATGTCTTCTACAATCATTTTCACAAAAATAATATGACATGGCTACTAAAATTGATGACATGTCTTATAGATTAATATGACATGGACAATTATATTTAATGTTAATTTATATTTTTGGTAAACTTTTTAAATATGGTAATAACTCATGTATTACATTTATTGTCGATTTATAGTTTTGGACTTTTTTAAAATATGGTAATAACTCATAAATCATCATTAAAATAAATATATTCAATTATGGCATTTCAAATTTTGAAATATCATTTAAATTAAAAATATTTCAAAAATATATACATTTTTTTTAGAAAATTATAAAAATTAAATCATAAATCAAATTAAATCGTAAAATCATTAGTTTCATATATATATATATATATATAGATTTTATAAATATTGTTTAATTTTAATTTTTGACAATTATGCAATTTTACATATTTAATTAAAATAAATAGATTGAAAAATCTACCTAAGATTATAATTTTAAATATATACATGCACATTCTTAAATATATTTCAAAATAAACAAAATTGTTTTTATCTTAATTTTAATGTTCAGTTAAATCAATTTAAATTAAAATATTAATAAGATAAAGAAAATTTATAATATTAATAAAAAAATAAATATAATTTATATTTATCTGTTAGAAAATTTTTTAAATTTTTTTTACTGCACATGGTGCAGGAAAACACCTAGTGCCAATATAAATTTACAACTAAATTAATTTGAATTTTACTTCACTCATAATAATATTTATATTCTAGTGTGGTATCTCCTAGACATTATTTGCAAAGTGATCTTGACACATGTCATCACCAAAATTAGTCTAACAAAAAAAATGATGACATGGCTTAAAAGAAATATGACATGGCATTGATTTAATTGTGACATGTAAAATTTTCTATATTAAGATTTATGTTTTTGGTAAGATTTTTTAAATAATGGTAATGGCTATTTTCTATATACGGATTCATATCTTTGGCAAAATTTCATAATATAGTAATAGCTACTTTATTTACTAATTATAAATGATTTTAGTCAATATATCAGTTTATGTTACTTAATTATTTTATGTAATCATCTAAAAAATAGATAGATATATAAAAATTATTTCTGTTACTTTGAAAATATAAAGAAATTATTTTATTAGTATATTTTATATTATTTTAAAAATATTTTTAATGCAATATTACTATTTGTGAACTTTCCTTTTTAATGAAATCATATTATTTATACATATATTTTCGTTTTTAAATTCACTTTATAGCCTTTATAAATATTTCCTTTTTTATTATATATGTTATTTGGAAATTTTACAAAAGAAATTTGAATAAAAATCAATTATAGTATTTAATATTATATTTTTGATTCATTAAGGGTATCAATGTAATCAACCACCGTGAGAGTTAACGTGAGCGCGACACATAGGAAACTGACTTCTCAAATAATATTATAGAGATATCTACTAAAATAATATAATTATATATATAGTAATTACGAATTTATTTTTTTCATCAATTTATGAATCATATTTTTATTATCAAAATAAGTAGTTATAATTATATATTTAAAAACTTATATATGTTATATTTATCAACTTATATATGTTATTTATATTAATTTATATATTTATTAGAACTAATTTATATATTTACAAATACACATTATTAAAATAAAAGTAACTAAATAAAGGATAATATGAATAAAGTAACTTTATAAAATTTTAATTATTATTATTACAATTTAAATAAAATAAAATTAAAAATTTAAAGTAAACTTGAATAAATCAAATTAGAAAAATTTGATTATAGTTTTAATTTTTAACTAATAAAATTAAAATTTAAATACTGAAATTTGAAAATTTATTTATAAAAAAATATTTTTAAATTTTTTATATCTGCGTATGGCGCAGGAAAACTCCTAGTATAGTTATAAGCAACAAGAAAAATATGTATATCATACATCAAATTGTGAAATAAAAAACACAATATATCGAATGAATGTGTTTTTTTCTGTGTCTGTATATGAATGAATGAATGCGACTTCGTATGCAATTACATAAAACACGTTTCATGATGTTCTATCAAAATCTTAGGAAGTTATATTAGAGAAACAATAGAAGGTATAAAAGCAAAGTTGTGTTTGTTAACACACATGAAAACATATCTTATATCTATATGGATATAAACACATACAAAAAAGAGCAGCAGTTGAAGCTTATATCTAAATGCAAAAAGCTTGAAAGCCTTTTAATAGTGTGATTGAGAACGGTATACCATTTTTAGAGTTCCTAATGTCATTCTATATTCTATAACAGTTTTACCTCCACTAAACTTAAGTAACGAGAGAGTGCTAAAAACATATCTTTAGTTCGAATTTTAAGCTAGTTATAGTAAACTAATAACTTGAAGAAAAACAATTTAGATATATAGAAAGTCATTACACCAAAATTAATACCGTCATGATGTGCTGCCACCTGAAACAAACATAAAATATATGATTGACATTAAAGAGAATCTTGTGAGATTCGTTTTTGACAACTTAGCTTTGGATTTGGAATCATCTCAACCCCACACAAATGATAATAGGATAACATGGAATCCACAAACACTCACACATATATATATATATATATATATATTTGCGCTTTCTTGTAAATATGCAAACTCATGTTAATTTTTTGGTAACTGTTGCATACTTGCATTCATAGACTTTGTAAATTGTTATGCATTCCTATGTGTATATATCAATGTCTAACTTTGAGAGGGTCGTCGCTGTTAATAAGTGGTAGAGTTAAATGGATATGGAGCCGGCTTAGTATACCGGGCGGTCAGTGCGACCGCCCTAGGGCCCACTCCAATTTTTAATTTTTTTTTCTTTTTTTTTCTTTTATCAACATATGTATATTAGAATTAAATTTAAATAGTGTTACAAAATATAATAATATGTAACATACTAATCAAAAACAAAGAAAAACATATGAATTTTTACTTTTGTTTTAAAAATAAATTTGATAATAATTAAAATACTAAAGATTAATACTAATAGGGCCCAAAATTTTTGTTTTTGTCCAAGGGCCTACGTGGATGTTGAGCCGGCCCTGGATACGGTAATTACAGCTCCCATCACACTGGACCTACTAGCTATATAATATGTCATGTCATGACATAAGGTACCACTCTTGAATTGGCTTACGTCAGGCTCATCAATGATTAATTTTAGTGCCTTGATCTTTTAACAAATTGAAATACCCAGTGTCTTGATTGTCTATACGGATAAAGAAACAAGAAACCATATCATTAATTAGTTTAAATCAATCAAATTAATTCAAGCATGGAATTTTTTACTTTCTCCTAAACCAATATTCTAGATAAATTTGTATTTTTAAATTTTTTACCAAACAAAAATTTCTAAATAAAAATTTCCTCTATTAAAAAGTTAAAAAACTATTTTTCACACATAAGCCCAGTATATCTATCTGAATTTTTTCTTTAGGCCCAAATAAGGATTGATTACAGCCCATACGTAAAGCCCACTACATATATGGTAAAAGTCTCACGATACGATACTCTGTCTTTGCTTACACGGATTAGATTATGGACTCTTTTGATGATGTTTACAAAAGATGGATTCTTTTACCATTTACTTTGTTGGTATACAACAAGCGTGCTCCGATAGTGCTGGACCCTCGAGCTTTATCAAATCGACGTCAGATAAGGCTCCAATTATATAGTCAATTATTTTTAATTTTTTTTTAGTTAAGATCAGTAAAAGTTGGAAAACGACGCACAAGATTCATTCACATGGCATAGTTTGATATGACCTTATTTTTTAATTATATAACCAAACGTAAAGAAAGAATAAGAGTTATTGCTTCGTTTTATTTATTCAAAAGAAAAGTGACGTAGCTTAGAAACGGCCCAATAGCAGGAACACGTGAAGCGATTTGGCACTTGCTTCTATTCCACACTTTCTGCATCTCGTACGCAACTACTCCAACGCAGACGCAAAGCCACGTTTTTCTGCGTTTGCAATCAGTAAAGCTATATATTAATAATACCAAAACAGCGGTTGACAACACAACAAAACAGATCTCTAATAACGAATTCAGATAAGGTCTTTCGTAATAATCCCAACTTACAAGTAATAACAGCCAAACCAAAAACGCCTTTCTGAGTCCTTTGCAGTTCAACCAACCGCGCTGAACGTTACAATCGTTAGGACCACACCACCACGGACGATGAGTGCAGAGCCGTACCTGAGTTCTGAGGGGCCCCATTCAAAATAAATATAAAAATTACAATTCTTTTAGATAGAACAATATATTTAAGTAAACATAGAATAAAAAGAAGAAAAAATATCTAAAAGCATCGATTAGACGAAACCCAGAAACCATTATCGTAAAAGGAACATCTTTTGCTTATTCTAATTTTACATTAATTTATATCTGGACTCACTAAATATTTATCAAGTTATAAACGGAACTCGGATCTATTTTTTTCTATGTGACAACATTTTTTGTTCTGTTTTGTATGTCTGTTTTGTATATATATGTGAAATTTTTTTTTAAAGTGGGGCCCTTAAAGTTGGGGGCCCCATCCAAATGTTTCACAATCCTCTGGTCAAGCCCGGCTCTGGATGAGTGGTGAAATATTAAAAAAAAAAGTACGAGCCTTTTGGTTTAGTCGAAGTATGTAATATGTTTGTGACGTCATCTCCCACGTTACTTTCTAACCTTGTCTTTAAATTTGCACAAATGATCTCCCGTTGTACTCTGAACATACCAAACAAACAACCAATGGCTAAAACCAGAGGATCTTGCTTCGCAATCGTTATTTTAGCGATTGCACATCTGTGTAACTGTGAAGAAGCTGTCTTGTCGAAAGAACAGGACAAGGTCTCGAAGCTGCCCGGTCAGAATTTCAATGTAAACTTTGCTCATTATTCTGGGTTCGTTACAACGAATGAGAAACTGGGAAGAGCGCTCTTCTACTGGCTCTTTGAAGCTGATGAAGATCCTGCCTCTAAGCCTCTTGTTCTCTGGCTCAATGGAGGTTTGTTACAGAACAAAATAAATCCCTAAGCTTTTCACCATTTTATTTTTATTTTACAAGAAAGTTCTCTCCTTTTCTAGTTTATCAATCGTACTTCAATAGATATCCAACTCATTAAACCTGTTCGATTACTAGAAGCTACTGTTTTATGATATGGATCTTGATTTTTATTAGTTTTGGAGATTGTTTTGTTATTAGGATTTAAACACTACTTTGGATTTGGAAAAACTTTCACTTTCTTATTCATTAAACCAAATGAATGGATCTTCATAACACCCTGGTCTGAGATGGAGTTTTTTTTAAAAAAATTTGTTTTACTATACAGGACCAGGATGTTCATCAGTTGGGTTTGGTGAAGCAGAAGAGATAGGACCATTTCACATTAAGCCAGATGGGAAGAGTCTTTACCTTAACCAATATTCTTGGAACCAAGGTAATTATTACTTGAAATGAGAGAGATTATGTTAGCAGAGAGAGAGAGAGAGAGATAGATATGATTCCAATAAAGCTTACAACTTCCTCTCTTTTTTCTTTTTTGTAGCTGCGAACATTTTGTTCCTTGATGCACCAGTTGGAGTTGGCTTTTCATACTCAAACACTTCATCTGATTTGCGTACCAATGGTGATAAGAGAACTGGTAATTGCTTTAGCTCCTTTTAATCTCATTGTCTTTGTTGGTGTGTGGGTGTGGGGGTTTATAGTTGTGGTGTTATGATTTGCACAGCACAAGACTCGCTGATATTTCTTCTGAAATGGGTTGAGCGGTATCCGGAGTACAAAGGAAGAGAGTTTTATATAGTCGGGGAGAGCTATGCAGGTAAACTACTTAGAAGCTTTACTTTATAATCCTTATAATATATTTTGTCTTAAATCTTCTCTGGCTTGCTTGCTTGTTATATATAGGGCATTACATTCCTCAGCTGAGTCAAGCCATTGTAAGACATAACCAAGCCTCTGGCCAAAACATTATTAATCTGAAAGGTTACATGGTGAGCCTGTCCTTATTATCAAATCCCTGTGTGATTATTTATCCAGGTCTGCAAAACTCTATAGAGATTTTGATGAATGTTTTTGTTTTAAAGGTAGGAAATGGATTGATGGATGATCTCCAAGACCAGCTCGGTCTTTACCAGTATATTTGGACGTTGGGTTTCATCTCCGACCAAACGTACACCTTACTGAAACTTCAGTGTGGTTTGGAACCCTTTATTCACTCCTCTGAAGCCTGTAATAACGCTCTGGAGATAGCGTACAAGGAAATGGGTAACATAGACCATTACAGTGTCTTCACACCGGCCTGTGTTGCAAGTGCTTCCCAGTCAAGAATGTTGCTAAAGAGAAGAAGACCAGTAAGTGACCTTGTACTCCCTCCTACTTTTTTGATAGCTTAGGTTTTTCAAAGTAATGTCATCCTTTGTTCCTTTTCTTAGGTGAATAGCCGTGTGAGTGAACAGTATGATCCTTGTACGGAGAAACACTCCAAAGTGTATTTCAATCTCCCAGAGGTTCAAAAAGCCCTCCATGTCCCACCACAACTTGCACCATCCAAATGGGATACTTGCAAGTAAAATATTTCACCTTACCAATATCTTAAGACTACAAAAAGCTTAAGACCTTTTTAACAGTTCTGATCCGAATAGATTTGTTTTTTACAGTTATGTCGTGAATGAAAACTGGAACGACTCTTCTTCCTCGGTTCTAGACATTTATCACGAGCTTATAGCTGCTGGGATTCGCATATGGGTTTTCAGGTATTTTTCTGTCTATTTTATTTTCTTCAAGTTTTTGTGGCGTCTTGGTGGTTAAAAGAGTTTTGTTCTTTGGTAACAGTGGAGACGCAGATGCTGTTGTACCAGTCACATCAACTCGGTACAGCATAGATGCTCTAAACCTTAGTACAATTAGTCCATATGGCCCTTGGTACATAGACGGGCAGGTATTAAACAAACAAATTCAATTGAGAAAGTGAGAATTGTTGTCTTCTTGTTGTTTTGGAACTTTTTTGAACTGTTGGAGTAATGATTTGAAACAGGTGGGAGGGTGGACTCAGCAGTATGCTGGTCTAAACTTTGTGACTGTGAGAGGCGCAGGGCATGAAGTTCCTCTGCACAGACCAAAGGAGGCTCTTGCGCTCTTCAAGGCTTTTATATCTGGAACTCCATTATTGTCCACACCGGAGAAAAACATCAGGAGCGAGATGTCTGAACTCGTTAGTGACTCGTGATGAGTTCTGATATAATGAAGATTCTCTCCAGTCAAAACTTTCTAGTCATTGTATGAAGAAGAGAGGGAGAGAATAAATAAGAGATTTTTATGTCTTGGTTTGGCTGGTTCTTCCTCTTCTTCTCTTTGTTTGTTTGAAACATTTTTAATGTTAGGTTCTACCATATGTACAATCCAAATTCAAGAAAACACATTGTGTTTATGAGAAATGGAAAAGTAGGTATGAACTTGTTAAAGAGTATCACCATTGGGTAAATGAAGCATCAAGGGTATAAAAAACACCCCAATGACACTCTTGGCTCTGCACTCTTTATTCTCTTCTGTAATAAAACATAACCACTCGTCATCTTTAATATTCTTCAAGACAGTGACAAGGATGTCTAAAATTGGATGTTTAGCTTTGAGAATAGAATGATTTCTTTAATATTCTTCAAGACAGTGACAAATATGTCTAAAATTGGATACATAGCTTTGAGAATGGAAGGAATAAGACTTCCCCATTGTCAAAAATGTCTTAGACTGAAAACAAGAAGTCAAAAGTATAAATATTGGTTTTTTTTTAATTATCAACGAAATGCTCTTTCCTCTCCAGGTGTAATCTGAAAACAAAGTCAAAATGACGTACTCCATCCATTTCATATTATTTATGTTTTACTACAGTACACAAATATTAAGAAAAAATATTTTTATTAAAAGTATTACTAAATTACAGTTTAAAACTAATTTATTTACTTATAAATAGAAATAATAAAAATTTAATTGGTTGCACAATTTTTGATAAAATTAAAGTTACATAGATTTGTGCAAACATCATCTATTATGAAACAATAAAAATCTTCTAAAACATCAAGTATAATGAAACGGAGGGAATAATTTTTTCAATTGCTTTAGTAATTTGTATCACAAGAAACAAAGAGAAAAATATTTTTTTTATTAAAAAAAGTCCAAACCCACATTAGCAATTTAACCGACGCAACATCAACTCTCAATTTTTCTCTGCTATATGAAAGCCGATGACACATGGAAGGAAGGATGAGGATCGTAAATGACATGTGTTTGCTAATAAAAGGAATCGTTGGAAGTTGTCACAAGAAGCTCTAGCTAGGTACATGCAGCGACACCATTCCGCTGGTATGCAATCTCTTGCCCATAGAGTTCAAAGATCTTATGGTGTTGAGCCATCAGATCAAAGATCATGGATGCAACATCAGTCCGGTGGTCCGCATTCTCTTGATCAGAAAGTTCATACTCAGAGTTGTGTTTCCCAATTGGTCCGACCGAATGTGAACCATGCCTCAATAATGAAGCCGGTTTGGACGTGGATGAGTTGTTTTATAAATTTTGACTTAAAAAGAGCTGTTAGATATTCTGATTACATATGGCTTTATTTTTACTTTTCTAACTAAAATATTAAAGAGTTGAAAAAAAAAGAAAAAAAAAAACTAAAATATTAAGGAAAACTAAACCAAAATAAGTGGTTTAAAGGACAACTAGGTGTTTTCGTCCCTTATGTGCATGTGCAGAAATAAAAACTTGAAATATGCATTATATTTAAATTTAAAATTGTGTTAATATTTTAGATTTATTATTTTGACTAATAACTTTAAACTAAAATATTGATTCGATGAAACGAAAATTAGGATAAAATTAAATAATTTTATTCATTTTAAATTTAACATATGTGTATTTAAAATTATAATCTTATATAAATTTTTATCTATTTCTTTTGGTTAAAATGTACTAAATCAAATTGTATAAAATTAAGAGAAAGTGTTGTTAGATATAAAAAATTGCATAATTATCAAACTAAAATTAAATAGCACTTATAAATTTATAGATATTAAAAAGAAACAAATATAGTGTTAGGATTAGAAATTTATAATAATTTAAAGATTTTATAAAGTTCTGAAGACTTTTTACTAATAAAAATTGTATAATTACAAAAACAGAATTAAATAATATCTTAAAATTTGTAAATTATTACTATAATTCTATTTCTATTATAATATTATATATTATTAAATTAAAATAAAATTACACTCAGATGATGTATGAGCTATTATCATGTTCTAGAAAGATTACAAAATATTAATTAGCATTAAATTAAATATAAAAATTATGTCATAATTATCTTCAAACCAGTTTTAAGAAACCATATCATATTTTAATAATGAAAATGAATGTTGTAATGACACAAACAAATTCATTCTCAAATAATATCTAGGAAATATTCATTTTTTATCATCACAAAATGTTCCAAGTGTCTTATTTAGTAAACTAGTCTATGAAAAAAATCAGATTCTTTTGGGTTAGCTTATTTACTAAAATGATTCAATAGATTTTTAAAACAGTCAGATTCTTTTGAATTATCCTGAGTAAGCTTGTGAAGTGGTCTCCCTTCATGTGTTCTAGTCTTCAGTCTTTAAAATGATCTTCATTAGCTCTCTGGTGTCAACATACTAAACAACAATGGCTAACACCAGAAGGTCTTGTTTCGTATACGCTCTGTACGCTATTCTAGCGGTTGCCCATTTGTGCAACTGTGAAGCTGTCTTGTCTCAGAAAGAACAGGACAAGGTCTCGCAGTTGCCAGGTCAGGATTTCAGTGTTAACTTTGCGCACTACTCTGGATTCATTACAACGAATGAGAAACTGGGAAGAGCGCTCTTCTACTGGCTCTTTGAAGCTGCTGAAGATGCTGCGTCTAAGCCTCTTGTTCTCTGGCTCAATGGAGGTTAAAACAATTTGTTCAGTAAAACGCATTAAACATGTTTTGATCACTATGATATACTATTATATGATATGGATCTTGATTTTTACTGTCTTGTAGCTAATTTGGTTTGGACTTTTGCTTGTATCTGATTTTATTATAGCTTTTTAGTATGATACACGTGAATCTTGAATCTTGATTCTTCTTGGTCTGAGATGGAGTTTTCTTCCTTATTATCTCTCTGTACAGGACCAGGATGTTCATCTGTTGGATATGGAGAAGCAGAAGAGATAGGACCATTTCACATTAAGTCAGATGGGAAGACTCTTTACCTTAATCAATATTCTTGGAACCAAGGTAAAACTGAAAAATGAGAGATTATGTTTGCAGAGAGAGAGAGAGAGAGAGAAAGATACGATTCCAATAAGGCTTACAAACTTTGGTGCAACTTGTTTGTGCAGCTGCGAATATTTTGTTCCTTGATGCACCAGTTGGAGTTGGTTATTCATACTCAAACACTTCATCTGATTTGCTTACCAATGGTGATAAGAGAACTGGTAATTGCTTTAGCTCCTTTTAATCTCATTGTCTTTTTAGATACTCTTTGTTGGTTGGTGGGGTTTATTGTTTGATTTGCACAGCACAAGACTCGCTGATATTTCTTCTGAAATGGGTTGAGCGTTATCCGGAGTACAAAGGAAGAGAGTTTTATATAGTTGGGGAGAGCTATGCAGGTAAGCTACTTAGAAGTTTGCTTTACTTTTCAATCATGTTCTGTTTCTTATCTTGCATATTATAGGGCATTACATTCCTCAGCTGAGTCAAGCCATTGTAAGACATAACCAAGCTTCCGGCGAAAACACCATTAATCTGAAAGGTTACATGGTAAGCTTATATCCTCATTATCTACTGGTTTACAAAATGTTTTTTGATAAATATTTTGTTTTAAAGGTAGGAAATGGGGTTATGGATGATGTCCATGATTGGCTCGGTCTTTTCCAGTATATTTGGTCGTTGGGTTTTATCTCCGACCAAACATACACCTTACTGAAACTTAAATGTGGTCCCGAACATTTCGTGGAACCATTTATTTACGCCTCTGAAGCATGTAAAAAGACTCTAAAGATAGCGGACAAGGAAATCGGTAACATAGACCGTTACAGTGTCTTTACACCGGCCTGTGTTGCAAATGCTTCCCAGTCAAGTATGTTGCTAAACAGAAGACCATTTGTAAGTGATCTTAGCCGTGTGAGTAAACAGTATGATCCTTGCACGAAGAAACACTCCAAAGTGTATTTCAATCTTCCAGAGGTACAAAAAGCCCTCCATGTCCCACCACAAGTTGCACCATCCAAATGGGATACTTGCAGGTAATTTTATGAGCCTACAGAAAAAAAAGCTTTAAGACTTTGTAAGTTGTAACGTTCTGATATGAACAGGTTTTGTTTTTTTGCAGTAAAGTCGTGGGTGAACACTGGAAGGATACTCCTTCCTCGGTTCTAGACATATACCACGAGCTTATAGCTGCAGGGCTACGGATTTGGGTTTTCAGGTCTTTTTTTCTGTATATCTTTTCTTCAAGTTTTGTCGCGTTTTGGTGGTTTAAAAAAAAGTTTTGTTTCTGTGGTAACAGTGGAGATGCAGATGCTATTGTACCAGTCACATCAACCCGGTACAGCATAGATGCTCTAAAACTTCGTCCGTTGAGTCCCTATGGCCCTTGGTACATAGACGGACAGGTACTTATACAAACAGACTCAACTGAGAATCATTTGTCTTGTCATTGTTTTGAAACCTTTTGAAAGTTTAGTCATGATTTTGAAACAGGTGGGAGGGTGGAGTCAGCAGTATGCAGGTCTAAACTTCGTGATTGTGAGAGGCGCAGGACATGAAGTTCCTTTGCACAGACCAAAGGAGGCTCTTGCGCTCTTCAAGGCTTTTATATCAGGAACTCCATTGACTCATGATGAGTTCTGATTTTGATGAAAACATGTCAATGTTGGATTCTTGTAAGTTTGCACCATTTTATGGCAGTCATAGTATCAAAACTCCAACCTGAAAACACCTTGTGTTTAGGAAAAGTATGTAAGAACTTGTTAAAGAGTGTAATAATTGATAAGAAATTGAAATAGAACTTACTATTTATTGATATATATTTTATATATGTATATTTTAGTTTTTCGATTTTCATTATCAAAGTATATTTACAAAACAAAAAAAAATAGATTAATTTGTAGTTTTGTACAAACATTATTACTTAATTTAACAAAATTTATGTTGGAATTATACCGATTTAAAACAGTTAAACTAATTTAAAATTATTTAAAATTCAAATCGGTCAGGACTGATTTGCCCGTTAAAATTTACCGTCTACAAGCTACCTAGACCGGAACCATGGTTATATGTGCTTGTCTTAAAAGAGTAGTTGGTCCGACCGGATTAAGCCGGTTAACAAAAAACTGGTAGAGCAATCTTAGAGAAGTGATCTTGCTTGGCTCTTCTTCCATCCTCATATCTATCTCTCTAATCGTTCCCACTTACTCGTCACCAGAGAAACTGAAACACTTTCGTATCTATCGAGATGTTATCGTAGGAAGTGCTGATGAGTTCGTTGAGATTATCGATTCCACTCGACGCGTTCGACTCAAAAAGGTTTCATCTTTCCGCCACTAGACCTTTCATCATCAGTTCTCCGATCAGTGTCGGTAAAATCCGAGTCGCTCGTCTCGATACCGAAGCAAACGAGGCTGAGAATGCCACTAATTCTCATTCTTCCATCGATGTAGATTCCGTAACTGAATCTAACGGTGGGAGAAGCTCTAAATTGAGAGGTGCTTATTATAAGAGAGGGATAAAGAAAGATGTAGCTCGAAAGGAAGAAAGCAATGACCTTGACCTTGACCTTGACCTTGAGGAGGGTTTGTTTGTGAACAACGATGTCAACTATTCCGCTATTAAGCCAGGTCTGAGTTTAGACCATTACAATGCTATACTGAAACGTCTCGAGAGCTCTTGCGGTGACACTAACGCCCTCAAGTTCTTTGACTGGATGAGATGCAAACGCAAGTTAGAAGGTAACATTAAAGCTTACAGTTTGATTCTCAGAGTTTTAGCGAGGAGAGAAGAATGGGAACGAGCCGAGGAACTCATCAGAGAGCTGTGTGGATCTCAGGGCTTGCAGAAGAAGAGTTTCCAAGTCTTCAACACCGTTATATACGCTTGTTCTAAAAAGGGGAATGTGGAGTTGAGTTCAAAGTGGTTTCAGATGATGCTGGAGTTAGGTGTTAGACCAAACGTGGCTACGATAGGCATGCTCATGGGTCTTTACCAGAAGAACTGGAGCGTTGACGAAGCGGAGTTCGTGTTTTCTCATATGAGGAAGCTTGGGATCGTGTGTGAGTCTGCTTACTCCGCGATGATAACGATCTACACTCGTTTGAGACTATACGGTAAAGCAGAGGAAGTTATAGGCTTGATGAAAGAGGATAGAGTGAGGCTGAATCTTGAGA
Source organism: Raphanus sativus (assembly GCF_000801105.2). Lineage (NCBI taxonomy): Eukaryota > Viridiplantae > Streptophyta > Magnoliopsida > Brassicales > Brassicaceae > Raphanus > Raphanus sativus. Next base: position 36,112,571 of record NC_079512.1, read on the forward strand.
ATTGGTTGGTGTTGGTCAATGCTTATAGTCAGCAAGGGAAGATGGAGCAAGCTGAGTCTGTGTTGATCTCTATGGAAGCATCAGCAGGTTTCGCTCCGAATATCATTGCGTACAATACTCTAATCACTGGTTACGGTAAGGTTTCTAAGATGGAGGCTGCGCAGAGTTTGTTCCACCGCTTCTATGATCTTGGTCTGAAACCAGATGAGACAACTTACAGGTCAATGATCGAAGGTTGGGGCCGTGCTGGCAGTTATGAACAAGCGAAATGTTACTACCAAGAGCTGAAGAGGTTGGGATATAAACCTAACTCGTCAAACCTCTTTACTTTAATCAATCTGCAGGCTAAGTATGGAGAGAACGAAGGTGCCATCAAGACTATTGAAGATATGGTGAATGTCGGATGCCAATATCCTTCGATCCTTGGCATCGTTCTGCAGGCTTATGAGAAGGTTGGGAAGATTGATGCAGTGCCTTACGTTCTCAAAGGCTCTTTTCACAACCATATCCGTTTGAACCAGACGTCTTTCTCGATTCTAGTGATGGCTTACATCAAACACGGTATGGTTGATGAGTGCTTGGCCTTGCTGCGAGAGAAGAAATGGAGAGACGCAGCGTTTGAGTCCCACTTGTATCATCTGCTGATATGCTCTTGCAAAGAGTCTGGTCGGGTCAATGATGCTGTGAAGATATACAACCATACAATGGAATCTAACGACGAAATAAGTCTTCATATTACGTCTACGATGATTGACATTTACACTATGATGGGTGAGTTTGGTGAAGGTGAGAAGCTTTATTCAAAGTTGAAATCTTCTGGAGTTGTGTTGGACAGGATTGGATACAGCATTGTGGTGCGGATGTACATGAGAGCCGGAGCTTTGAAAGAGGCGTGTTCTGTTCTAGAGATCATGGATGAGCAGAAAGACATTGTTCCTGACGTGTTCATGTTCCGAGATATGCTTCGGTTATATCAGAAGCGTGGTCTTCATGACAAGCTCCAGGAGTTGTACTACAGGATCCGAAAGAGTGGGATCCATTGGGATCAGGAGATGTACAACTGCGTTATAAACTGCTGTGCGCGTGCTCTACCGCTTGATGAACTCTCGAGAACTTTCGAGGAGATGATTCGGTGTGGGTTTACTCCTAACACAGTCACGTTCAATGTCCTCCTTGATGTTTACGGCAAAGCCAAGCTCTTCAAAAAGGTCAATGAGGTTTTCTTGCTGGCCAAAAGACACGGAGTTGTGGATGTGATATCTTACAACACCGTTATAGCCGCATATGGACAGAACAGGGACTTCGAAAACATGTCGACAGCGATTAGGAACATGCAGTTCGACGGGTTTTCTGTGTCTCTCGAAGCTTATAACTCAATGCTGGATGCGTATGGGAAAGACAAACAGATGGAGAAGTTCAGAAGCATCTTGAAGAGAATGAAGAAGTCGTCTACTTGCGAGACGGATCGTTACACGTATAACATCATGATCAACATTTACGGAGAGCAAGGCTGGATCGATGAAGTGACGGATGTGCTGAGAGAGCTGAAAGAATCTGGACTTGGTCCTGACCTGTGTAGCTACAACACGCTGATAAAGGCGTATGGTATAGGTGGGATGGTTGAAGAAGCTGTTGGGTTGGTGAAAGAGATGAGGTTAAGAGGGATAACGCCTGATAAAGTTACCTACACCAATCTGGTCACTGCTTTGCGCAGGAACGATGAGTTTCTTGAGGCTATTAAATGGTCCTTGTGGATGAAGCAAATGGGTATATAGACAAAACAGAGTTTTCCATACACATAGCTGGTTCTGTTTTTTTCTTTTTCTTTTTTCAATGTTTGTCTATAGTTGCTGCTTCTTATGAGGGCGTGCATGTACAATCTGATCAGTGATTAATAGTCAATGAATAAGTCTTATTCTTAGTAGATTTACAGAGAACGTTAGTGAGCTCTTTGTACAAAAAGTTACAGATCTCAGCTTGAGGCAAACAAAAACAGAACACAATGACAAACACTAAAACAAAAAAAACAAAAATCTTCTTGCATCTTTCTCTTCTTTGTTCATAGCCAGAAATAAAGCATTGCCTGTTTCAGTAAACATGCCAAACATTGTTAGTTCTGACAAAAATAATGAAAGACCTGATTGAATGTACCTCTTGAACGGAAACAATGGCTGGTTCGATCCATGGTTGTTGATTCTCCACTGTATTTGAGCTCTGCACTTCAGATGATTGCACAGGACTTACCTCCTCCTCCTTCAGACGACTTATCTGTTCATGCTTAATCACTCCACTAGTTTCAGGATCTGTCTTAGTTCTTTCCCTCTCAAGCTGCTCTACCTTCTGTCTCAACAGCTGCAGTTCAGCTACTTGATGCTCTGAACGGTCTCTCTTGCCGCTTCTGTCTCTTGTCTGTTTAGTTGATTTCTTTTTCATCTTTGTCTGCTTTGCAACCTTCATCTTTAGAGCGTCCTCAGTTTTAAGCTCTTTCACTTTCTCATCCAGCTTCTTGATATGGTCCCAGTACACATCAAAGTAACTCTTCTGCGAATCCAAGCTCTCCTCAATAACTTCCTTCTCCACGGGAATAGAAAGATCATTAACCAATTCTGGAGAAGGTATTTGAGATCTATCACTCAATGACTCATGATAATTCATCTTCTTATCATTCTCTTGGAGCTTAACATCTAAGCTATTCAAGTCACTATACTCCAAGCTCAAAAGTTGGCTTCTGTAAGCTTCCACTTGGTACTCAAGCGCAGTGATCACAAGCTCTTTCTGGTGAATAAAATCTTCCAAATGCGCAAACCACGTCTCAGCGTGAGACATCTCTTCCTCGGCTATCCTCTTGTACTGTCCAGCTTCCCTGGCCAGCTCAGCTTTCTCTCCTTGCAGCCTGAGAATCATTGACAAGGCCTCGCTTGCTGATGTGGCAGATGCCTCTCTCTCTGCGTTTAACTCATCTTGGAGCCTCTCAATTACTTCTTTGCTCTCATAGAGAGCGAGTCTTAGATCGATTATATCAGCTCCAGGTATTCTAAAGCTGCTGCTTCGTTCAAGCATATCTCTGCAAACACACACACACAGAGAAAAAAAGATTTATACATAAATGTTCTGTAATAAATTTCATTCATCCCATATAAAGTTCAAGACAAGAATAATATTTTATTTCCCACCAAAAGAAGCAGCAGAATATAAATGATGAAAGAAAGAGTCTCATTGTACCAAGAAAGTTGCGGACGAAGAGGAACTAGATTGGTGAAACTTGCAGATCCTATGAGAGTGATAAATAGTTTATTCTCTTGAACGGAGGAAATAGTTCAAATGGAAGAGATGAATATTTCTGGTGAGTTTTACAGAAACTTTTATCTAACCAAAATGGAAATTATCTAAACAGGGAATGTAATCACTCAAACAAGCCACACCAGACAAAAAAAAATCATTATGGTTACTTACCAATATCAAAAGTAGGCAGGTTACAGAAACATATCAGATCATAAACAAGACAAAGTGCTTCAACTTTTTTTCTCAGCACAAAGAAACACTGACTGTATCAAAAAACAGTGAATAATCTTTTGTAAAATAATGATGAAATGCTGGAATATCTCAAAGAAAATAGCTGGACCGTATTTGGTGAAATAATCTTTGAATGATTAAAAGCTTAATGTGACCTTTAATATTTGCGTGGGGCATGTCATTGTTGTTTGAAATCTTCTTTTGAGTTAAATTCTGAAAAATCTTTTTATAAAATGTTAAAGAAAACAAAAAGAGAGATTTCAAGTATTCAACGGCTCCTTACAGGGCCAAGTATAAGTTCCAGTGGGACCAACGGTGGCCGTCTGGCCGACCTCTTTTCGCCACGTGTTAGAGACAGAGACTTGTGTCTGAAAATATATACACAAACTGATACAGCGATAGAGAAGGATTCAATAGTAACTCCAAATCTTTGAGACCACAAACTCAGGTTGAAAGAAGAATACAAACTGTGTTTCTGCAGATTGTAATTAACAACTTGTTGTAGTGAAACTATAAACACAACCATCTATCACCACCACCATCCTCAGTTTCTTTCTTGTGTGCCAGAGAAGAAAATTAAAAAACATATTATATACTAAGGCCTTGAGAAGACTGCTACTGACTCCCACTCTAAGCTGCATATCACATCCTGCATAATCCAATGTACCAGAATTGAGAAAGCATAGCTGATCAGAAGTAAAGGTTGAAACAGAGTTAGATGAAGCTTTCACCTGTGGATTCTGTCTGTCGATGTCAAAATTGTTAATGGCACAAGGTTCAGCCAGAAGCTCGATCGGTTCTTCCCCTGAGCCAGGACCAAAAAAAAAAGAGAGGAAACATCAGTTTGGTAAACTCATGCAAGAAAGAGAGAGAATCCTTGAGGACGTGTGTTAAATTCATGCATGAGAGTCGTATTGAACTTCCCATACCTAACTTTCAGAGAGAGGATTGTTTGTACTCTCACTTGCTCCAACTCCAGAAAGAACGATAGGTTGCTTTGGCCATCGAAGATCCCAAGCAAAAACAGTTATTCTTCGGGTTGAGAGATTGGATCTCGGGTGACGAAGATTCAATAGAAGGCTGCTGCGAAGAAACGATACAAAGCGGAAGCTTGTGGAAGCCATCTAACTCCGTCAACGTACCTGGATTGAGGTACTCTATGGACACTGAACGAATCCTGCATCTCCATGGCTAAACAGAGGTTTTAGGACCGAACCAAATAAACTCTGTCGGAAAATTAGAAGCTTCAGACATGTAAGTTTACGTAACTACCCTCGTTCCTTTGCTGTTATTAATAAAACAGTTAGGCGGTAACTGAACTTTTTTTACAAAAGCTAACTATTAGACGAATTATTCCTAAACGTTCAAGAAATATTACATTTTGCATTTGTATTAAATATTTTAGTTTTGAGTCTAATTATAAAATTATCTTGATAAATTATGTAAAATAGGTTATACAAAAAAACAAATTTTTGAATTACCACTTACATCAAAATTTAACAGATCTAAAATGATTTAAACTAATTTGAATCACAAAAATGATAAACCAGATTCTAAAAAACTATTTAAGCTGTGACCAATTTGCCACCAGAATAAGCGTTAAACGTCTGCTAAACCCCTTTTAGAACATTATTTTTTTAGTAATTTTGGGTTGTGTAGTACATTGCCAATGCGTATCTTCCATGTAACACATACATTATGATACGTTGAATGAAATATCACTAAACGTTTTACAGTTCTGTTACTTGCTTCAAAAGGCACAAGAAGGCGAAGCACGTCGAAAATCCATGATAAGAAGAGAGGCAACACTATGAGCAAGAGCTCCTAACACTACAAACACATGGAATATCTGATGGCTATGTCCCGCAATATCGAAAGCACCAGGCTTCCATCTCTCCGGTATACGGCTAACGTAAAACCCTGCCCCCGTTGCATACAACACAGCCATCGCTAGCTCGTAACCAAGAGCGATAAGCACGTTGGGATGATCCCAGTGAAGGTAAAGCACGTGCGAAGCGGGTATGACGCCTGAGAATCCCATCGTTAGGAAAAGAGCTGCCCTGAAAGATCTGAAACGGGGAGCTGAGAGTGCTGGAGAGAGGAGAGCAAAGATGGCGAGGAGACCAAGGATAGAGATCGAGGAGAGGTAGAAGAGGCGCCAGTTAGTGTGGCAAGAGAATGCGTAGTAGATTGGTGCGAAGAAGGAGCAGACGATCATGAGGGAGATTCCTGCGTAGTCTAGGCGCCAGAAGAAGAGGTTGAAACGTCTGGAGTGGCAGGCGAAGAGGTGTGACATGGAGCTGCAGATCAAGCAGGTCATTGCTCCGGTTAAGAAGACTAGCCATGGCCATTTGGGAACTGTTTCGTAGTTAACTTCTCCTTGTGTGTTCAAGAACGAGCTAGTGTGTGTCACGTTCGAGTCCTGCCAAGAGACACATACTTTTAAACTTAAAAATCATTTTTAAAACATGTGATTTGGGAAAGGTAGGTGAGCAGAGAGAAAGAGTAACAAAAAAACAGAAGGGAGAGAGAAAAATCCAAGAAAGCCGAAACAAATAGTGGGGGGCAGGTTACATGTGATTCAAAGTAGGTGGGGGCATAAATCAAGCCTAAGAAACTGAAGTAGCCATTAACCAATGTAAACAAACATAAAGTAATAAGCAGTGGCAGATCTATGAGAACTAATTTTAATTAAGGATATTATCATGAACTTTGAGTTAGTAGGGAAGTCTGAGCTAAATATTTAATAAAATGAAAATTCTGAGCTAATTAATCTAAAGTAAATTTAGTGAGCACAATGAACATGACATGATGGGTGAAAGTTGCCAACTATTGAAAATTGCAATCACCATATCATATGTTAACATGAGCACAAATGTCTTGCATGTATACTTAAGTATAAACAATGTCACAGAAAGGCATAAGAATCTTACGTGATGATCGCTGGAGAAGAAGTAAACGGCTTTAGCCATTGACGACCACGGCCAGCGAATTGTCACTCTGTCATTAGGACCCCACCAACCCAAGAAAGTTGAATTTTCTTTATTAATAAAACAAAAAAACAGAGCTCAAAATGACGACTTTCACCTTCTAGAATTCTTACCCGGAGAAGGCGCTGACAAATCCGGCGAGGCCGAGCTCCGTGGTTTCCATGGAGCTCACCACCATCATCCATCCGAATATCAGAAACCCACCTAAGTGCCTGTGGTTTAGCAAACCGGAACCAATCTAAATTTCGAAAACCAGAAAATTTCACAAAAGGTTTATTTATAATTTGATTATTATAAAACATACGTCCAGATGTTGAGAGTCTCGTTGTGCCACGAGAAAGCGCTGAGGAAAGTCTCCTTGAGAGACCATTCACATCGGTAATGATTGTGTATGTACTCGTTGTCTTTGAGATACCTCGGCAACTCCTCGAACTTCATCAATCTCTTCTCAGATCTCTTCTTCTCACATGAATCCAAAGCCTTTTCATTTCTTGACGTTGTTGTCTTGGAAGATTCCCTCACCGCTCTCCGTTTCTGCATGATTGTTACCTCCCTCTCGGACCTCCCCGGAAAACAATAAAACAAATGGGAGGACAAATCGAGAGTTCGAGCTCCGGCGAGATTTCCGGCGAAGCAACCACCGTCGTTTATCTCTTTTATGTATTTTTTTTCTTGATATTGAGAATTAGTTTTGGTCTAGCGATCATCGTGGATGCTTCGTCTCCTACTTATACGGAGAAGAAACCTCTTTGGATTTTTAAAAAACGAGCAAGCTTCGTTACTTTCGTCTTCGTCCTACGTGGCAAGCCTTTGACCGGTCTTTATGTCCACGTGTTAGCTTGTGGTTGGGTGTCTTAGTTTTGCTTATTGTGAGGAGGATTACAGGTGATTTATATTTACCCGCCGTGTCCGTTTGAAACAAAAATAAAAATCATAAAGTTAGGGACTACCAGTTGGGAAGGTGAGAAATGCAGAAATTGTGGTGTCATTAAACAATTTAGTGTTTTCAAAGTTACACAAGTGGAGTGACGTAATTATTTTAATTCCAAAAAACCTTGTTTTTTACCCTAAGTTTTTTTTATGTACATTTCTCGAAACCAACGTAACATGTGATTAACTCTAAATAATCTTGTCGTGTTTGGTTTTTAATCATATAGCACTTCTCAAATGAATTGTCGTTTACGAAGTTGATAGACTTTCTAGTTCACGTTATGACCAATGCTGATATAAAATATGCTTCCTGTTTTATAAACTGTTAGAATCATCTCTCTTGATATACTCCCTATTTTACTTTACATCAGACCAATTACAATGATAATTAATACAACCACTTTTGAGTAATGAAATCTATATTTTCATGTCATTTTTCCAGACTTGATTATAAGACGGAGCGTGTTGATCGAAACAATTAAACCATAGGCCACAGCAACATAGAATGTAAGAATAAGTAAACTTTTTATTGGTTGTAGATTCTCCAAGGAGGATTAGATTCATAAGACAAGACACCACGTACATCTCTTTTCTTAATCGTATAAACCTGAAATTACTGTTAAATTAAATTGTTTATTATAAACTAAACGCGTCAAACCTTTTAATATACGGATTTAAATTGAATCCGCTTATGAAAACAAAATACAGTTGGCCCAGAAATCGACGTTGGCATGTTGCTCCAATGTTACATAGTGAACTGTGCAAAATTAAATAAATTATGTAGTTAACTACATCATGTATTCTATGGATTATGGTGATAGTGGAAGTGGTGTGGAACAATGGACTTGACGAAGTAAGTAGACTGAGTCTTGTTAATGGTAGGATAGACATAACAAAGTGATTAAATGAGTGTTCATTCGAGAAAGTGATATTAAATGAGTGAATCAAAAATGGAAATCAAGCACTTTTTGCCAAAAAAATGGAAATCACAACTTTTTGGTGTGCATATGATACTAGTTTTTTTTTTTTTAATTTATGTGAGTACATGAATATTCATGCAACTTTTCAGATTTTTGAATTTAAGGAAAAACGTCCACACTAAAGTTTATGTATAACTACATCATCGTGCGTTTCGTATTTTTCCAAATGAACCGTAAGAGTGTACTCCACCCATAGCATATGAGAAAAGAAAAGCATCAACTACAAAAATGGTTATAGCAATGGGAGAAAACATTTAAAATATCATATTTTTTACTTTCTTCCTCTAGTGATAAACTTTTATATTTGACTTGTAAATGAGATATTATTAAACAATTAATATCACAAAATGTCGACATATTTTGGATGCTACGTGAACAACACACAAGCGCATCCAATATCCCTTTTAGAAACATAAAATATGAAGCCTAAATGATTTGGTATCAAGGAACTTGGACTCTCAAGAATCAGGTGTGAGTCGGACTCAGCAATTCTTATCAAAGCTCTCAAAACAGATTCATCTCTGGCTGGTCTCTATGGGATTTTAGTGGATATTATCTCTTTAACTTCTTCTTTTGAATGTATTTCTTTTCACTGGATTTTTCGTGTGAAAAAATGATGTAGCTGATAAGCTAGCAAAACAGGCTTTGTCTGTTGAACTGGTTTTAATGGCTCCAACTACTTTGGTTTTATTATTTAATATAAGTGTGTTTCAAAAAATATATATATATATAGCTTTTGGAATACGAAAGAACTATACAGTGTGTATAAGTTTGGACAATATATTTGATCAAATCTGATACACCTCAAGCGAAAGATTGCGAATTTTTACTTTATAGAACGTACCATACCCAAGATTTTTTATGCTGTATCGGCAGCAGCTGGATTCCTTGAGACTACTAGGCTGATAATCGGCGAGTGTTACTAGTGTTGTTGTGTTACGTTGCATGATAATCATGTGTTTTTTAGATGTCCTGTACATGACTATCTCTTTACTGAAATGTTTCAACTTTCTAGAATTTTAACTATTTAATTAGTAGGTATTTAACTAACGATAAAAATCATGGTATGGGTTGATGGGGTTGGCCACTTAGCTGACTAAATACAGGCCGTATATCTACTATATACTATTCCCACATACACACACACACACACATATACACTATACATATTTAAAAAAAATATATATATAAGAATCCAAATGATTTGTTAAGTATATTCCAAGTTGTCGTGAAGTGAACATATTTTCTAGTTTGCTTTGTTGGTCCGTTTTCCAACTAAATCGATTCTTAGACGCCATTGATTTCTTAGGACGAGTATTAACAATAAACAATACTCAACAGAAGAAGATGGACTAAAGATTACTCAGTATATCTCTGTGAAGTGTATAAATAAAGATGAGTGTTACCGTAACGTAGTAAATTGCATAAACTTAAAAGAAAACATCAATATTTTAGTAGAGTCTGTTGGTCGGTTCTTAGACCATCTCCAATGTATTTCCTTATTTTTTCTTTTATAATAGAAGAACTCTATAATAGAGATGTATTCTTCTGTAATGTATTTCTCTATTTGTTCTTCTAAAAAGGAATATTCTTAAAAGATTCTTTTATAATTTTACAATTAAAACATTTTATTTATAAATATTGAAAATTCACCCAATCATGTAATCTTTTTAATTTTCATAAAATTGTAATATTATTTAAACTAAAATTTTTATTACAAAAAGCTATCATATATAATAAAATAAAATAAAGTAGACATTACCTAACCATAATACTATATTTTTACATAAGTAATTTGTTAATGCATTTCGAAGTGAGAAATAAATATTGATTAATATTTAGGTTGAACTTAAAGATTTTTATTAATATGTTAAATATATGTAAAACTTTTAATAGTTAAATTTTAATTTTAGTTTCAGTTAAAATAAAACGTTAAATTTCATTTGTTAATTTTTTAAATTTTGAATAAATTAATAGTATTTTTATTTTTGATTATTTATAATTGTGAAAATTTAAAAATTATTATGTAAACTGAAACTGTGTTATTATATGTAAAAAGAATTATATTTATCTATAAACATGTATTTTAATTATAATCACAAAAAGTTAAAAAAATCATTTTGCAAATAAAAAAATATGTCTCTATTATAGAGGATTGCTATTTTAGAGGAAGAAATAGAAATGGGTTGGAGTAGATTTTACTCTATTATAGAGTATAGAGACAAATATAGTATAGGGTTGAAGATGCTCTTGGGCATTAGCTGATATTGTTGTAAAAAAAAAAGACTAACAAAGCAAATATATATACAGATGTTCTAATAAACATTAACATCAATATATCATTATGTGTTTTTAACTTTTGTTATTTTTGCTACATACATACATACTTTTATTTTGGCTTAGGGTCCTAGTTTGGACCGGCGCTGGATGTATGTATCGAGACACAACTAGCTAGGAACATATAAAACTTGATTAAATTGGAGGAAGTAAACTAAATCAGATAAAACCATATCCATATATGATCATCTGTTTGTAAACTAACAAACCTAACACAGATATCAGATATACTTCCAAATCGTGGTTTGATTATGTAAGCAAGTTTGTTCAGTTTGGTTTTAACGACATTCATAATTGCGTGTAGTACTGTTATACTGGGCAGTTATAATGGGGGCCATTTAGGTGGTAGAAAAGTTTTTTCTTTTTACAAACCCAAGAAAACTTTGGGGTATTTACGAACACTCTTAAAAATACAAGACGTTTTCTATAAATACTGAGAACAATGACAACTCTACAAATCTCCTAGGGAGCAAAACGCAGAAGAGTGTCTCGTCGACCTTTAGCCCATAAGTTTTTTTTTTTTTTTTGCTAAAACCTGTAGCCCATAAGTTGCAGCAAGATTAGCTTCAACAAACCCTTGAGAATATCTGCAAACAACGTGATTTATTAAAGTTTTGATTAGGTTTTAATTTTGGACAGTGGCTAATAAACCCATTTTTGCTTGTAACTGCGGCTTAATACCACTTTAACTTGTTCAATTTGTTTTGTTCTTTTCATTTTTGGGTTTAGTGTTAGTTTGTCATTTACTTACATTTTCTCATATATAAGAGTCCATGCATTGGCTGCCCATGTAGTTGTAGTTACGAGGAAAGTAATCAGAATCTCACACAAATTTCCAGCTCTTTTGTCACATGACACCAATCATAGTAAAGCCTACTGTCTCAACATAAAAAAAAAATTCACAAGGCCTACTGTCTGTTATTTTGCTAAGCCAGTATATAAACACCAGGCCCCTAAACAACTTCATTCAAAGCCACACTCACTAGATTCACACTTAAATGGCTACAGGCTCTCGTGTTTTGATTGGTCTAACAATGATCCTTATACTCTTAGGAGAAATGCTAGTTCCAGGGGAAGGGACGTGCCAAGGAGACATCGAGGGTCTGATGAGAGAATGTGCTGTCTACGTCCAGCGTCCTGGCCCAAAGGTAAACCCATCCGCAGCATGCTGCATAGTTGTTAAGAGATCAGACATCCCCTGCGCATGTGGCCGTATCACAGCCTCAGTTGAAAAGATGATAGACATGACTAAGGTTGTTCTTGTTACTTCCTTTTGTGGGAGGCCTCTCGCTCATGGTACCAAGTGTGGAAGTAAGTCTGTTATCCATTAAGCAGCTTCATACTTTCATGGCTGTAATCTTGTAAAAACGGAAGGTCTATTTTCAATTGTTTTTTTTTGCTATCCTAGTGTGTTAATGTTCCTTATGTGGCAGGCTACATTGTGCCATGAGATTTGGGACCAGAACTTAAGACGCTATGGCTTTCTGGATAAAGTGTTGGTGCTCTACGGCCTTACTAGTCGCTACTTTAAATCTACTGTTGCAACTTCTAATGTATTGATCAAAATAAAAGTAATTCTTTGTTAGTCTTGGAAGACCATGGTGTCAAGCTTCAATGTTGTTTAAACCGGATTACTAAAGCATGATCTTGATCAGCTAACCAAATCTCTGAACTATGATCCATAGTAATTACCAGAGCTAACCATAATTTTTCATTTGATCGCTATAATTTTATTGATGTGTTCCCCCATCTATAAGAAGAAAGATGCTAAGTAGCACAAGCCAAGTTTTAGGATAATTTATAAGTCTGAAATAATAATAAACGTATGAATAACATTAAAACATTCCCATCTCAAGGAATCAAAAACAAAACTTTCATGTAAACCAGGTTCTCTAAAACCTATTTACCTATTGAGATTCTCTGCTTCATAGTTTTTATATGAGAGAACTCAAAATACAAGAAACTAAAGCCAAGAAAGATGTTTTGCTCCTCTCATTTCCCAGACAATGGAAACATGATTGTTTTTGATTCTCTTTAAACTTGTTTGTAGAACAGAACATAGGCTTGGTCGTGCAAAACCTGTTTTGGCCCTATGGCAGTTACAGATGCATCATCGAACCTAAGCCATTGATTGTTCTTTCTTCGAGCATCTGCGGTGTAGTGGCCTTTCGAGGGATCCCTTCCGTGGTGGGTAATCGTTGCCACAAGTTCATATTTTAAACCCTATAAGAAGGAAGAGACTTGACTAAGTAATAATTCAAAGAATATCACAAAGACAGTTCTGTTTTAAAAAATGTAATTTACCCCGTTGGAAGGAGAAGAAGCAAGAAGGTAGCGGCCTAGGTTGAGCTCAAGGGGAAAGTGAACAGGTTTGTGGAGCTTAGTACTCCCTTGGTTTCCGTAGCTAAAACGCATAAGGTGCAGTATCATTATCTTTGAGAGCTTCTGTATCTTTATCGACTTTCTAGCACTCACTACACCAGCCTGAAATAAAATAACTCAAACAAGCAAATAGGCCAATCATTAAACCCTGTGGCCTATGCTGCTAACATCCAACAGATTCAATAGTTTACCTTCCCAGTAACAGAGGCTCGATACCCTTCAAGATCTTCTGGAGCAGAAAACAAATGCAACGCATCTTCAATCGTACACACGGCTTCCGGGTGAATATCGAGGTGGAGTAAGAGATATGGCTGTACAGTAGCAGAATCTTTGTTCCCTGTTTCACATTAATGACATATAAGTGGTTGGTTAATGAAGCAAGAGAAACTCTTTCCCAACTATTTTTATACCTTGTGCCTTCACTACGCTTCTGAGCTCCCCACCGAATATATCACTGAGCTCAGAAGGAACAAAGCTTTGTGTTCTTGTCACAGCAGATTTGTTTTTGGGTCCAACTGTTTCCCATTCATCATCATCGCTGGCAGAAGAAAGAACAGATGACTTCGAGCCAGTAAGCCTGGGGGACTCTTCCCTGAGTTTCAGCAACTCATCGTGCATTTGGTCCATTATAAAGCTCAAAAATTCCTGAGCATCTTCCTGCCTGTCAACACTCAACACAATATGTTGGAATCAGTTGGCTAATAAACATAGGAACAACAAACATTCAGACTCTTGTAAATAAAAGTCACACAAACCTTGGCCGACCAGACATGTTGTTGAGAACATCTGGGGTAAAGTTTCTAAGGACCGCTTCAAACATGGCTGGTGTAAAAGGTCTACCGAACTCAACTACAGCAATGTTATTTCTGAAGCTTGAACTGCTTGGCACATCTAGTTCAGATATGAACTCGGAAAATGCAGCTAAAGTTGGAGACTCAGTCTGAGAACACACAACATGAAACAATCACGATCAGACAACATATATCTATTGAAAGCATAGAGAGAAACAAGAATGGCTAGAAACCTTTGGAATATCTTGGAGTTGTATTCCTTGGAGGAGCTGCACAAACGGAGAGCAAGAGAGTAAAGCCTGCAATGTTGCATTCAGGAAGCACAAGTTTCCAGCGTTTATCAATCCTCTTGGTGTAAAGTCTTTAACAGGCAGAGCAGGTTCAGTATGAACCATCTGGTTACTCTTTCTCGGTATGCTGCTGCCAGATGAAGAAGAATCACTTAACAAAACTTCGCTTTCCAGGGCTTGGAACTTTGAGCTTGAAGCTTTATACAAAGAATCACTTTCACCATCTGATACACACAACTTCTCCAAACCAGCCTTCACCGCCACACCATTGTTGAGAGGTTTTCTTTGAGAGACCTCTTTGATAGTTCCGTTTTCTACCACATGCTCCGGGACTCCTGAAGAGTGTTTCCCAGGGAGTTTTGCAACTTTGTCATTGATCTTATCGGAGCTTGAAGGTCTAGGAGCATCAAGTCTCTTCTGAGACACAGCAGATTGAAAACTTTTATCTTCCTTATGAGAGCTGGAAGCATCGAGTCTCTTTTGAGACACAGCAGACTGTAAACTTTTATCTTCTTTATGAGAGCTGGAGGGTCGAGATTTAACTACTCCATCAGCAGCCTGAGCCTTCTTCAACTCGCCATTAGTGTTAACTGGAGAACGTTCGGTAACAAGATTCAAGGAGCCGAACTGTATACTCCCTAGAGACTTTTCTTTATGATTCTGAGGAGCCTTAACGGGTTTCTGCTGCTCAAGTAATGACCTTGTTTCATGTTCTGTAAAGGATCCAAACACAAATACCTGCACCGAACAAAAATAATCATAGCAAAGTGTCAGTAAGTAAATAGATATCATTTATAGCAACTTAAACAAAATCTGAAAGATTAAGTATAGCCTCACACATACACATTGAGCCTTAGAGAGAGAAACTACAATATAACAACCAACATAAACAAAGTGGAAGCTACATAAAAATCACAACTTTATTATCACTTAACAGATTATCAAAGCGGAAAAACATTAACTGATACTATGTTTTGTCCGCTTAAAGTTCATATCTTTTTGTCGGAAACAGATCAAACACTTCATAAACGACAATAACAAAATCTATGCGAAACAAGATTCACTCGTGTCGTCGTGTGAGCTTCGAATGTAACTATGTATCGTTCTAGACAGTGAGAACTAAAACCCTAAACTCAAGAGGGAGAGGAGAGAACAAGTGGGAAAGTTACCTTCTTGTCACTCATATTCGGCACATACAGGTAATCTGATTGAGAGAGAGATCCAACGGAGAAGAAGTTTCAGAGACTAGGGTTTGAGGCAGCAACAACCCTGGATGAGAGTCGGCGACTTGAGAAGACATGAAAAGGAGGAAGATACGAGGGAAGAGAGAGATGATTTTAGAAAGGGAAAAGCCCCCCTTCTCGTTTCTTCTCTGCAAGTAAGTAAAGAGAGAGAGCGAGAGAGAGAAGAGAAAGATCAGACCTTTTTTGAGATTTGAGAGAGAGATTATTATTAGGGTTCCTTTTTCTCTCTTTGTCGGATAGTTTGGTGGGAGAGGAGAAGAGAGGACGGGAGCTTAAGTGCCGCGTTTTGGATATTTCGTCAAACGACGTCGTCCCGTCTTTTATATTTAACATCCCGGTTCAGTTGTTAAATTACAACTCTTCCGGTTTGGTACGGTCTGGTGTGACTTCTTACCACATTCACCAACTTCTTCACTGCTGTAGTGGTTAATCTAAAATTTACCGCTATCATGTGTCTCGGGTTCGAAACAAAAGAGTGTAAAAATAATATTTTTCCCTATTTTTATATATCAAAACCCTCTAAAAGAAGAAGAAAAAAAAATAGAAAGAGCGACCAACAAAAATAAAATCGCCGACGAGTTCACCGGTCCGTCATTCTCCTCCGACGGTTAGTTGTTTGAATTCTTCTCCCTCTTCTGTTTTTATTATCTCTTTTTCTTTTTTCGATTTATTCATCTTCTCATTTGATATCTAATGATATACATATACATGTAAGGTTTAGAGAAAGAACTGTTTATAACTAGTATTATTTTTTGCAGGACAATAGCTCTGACAATGGTTTGGTAATGATATATACAGTAATAGTATCATCAAAAGGGCATGACTTTCCGGTAAAATTCGTCAAATTTGCAAGACCCATAGTCTTCACTGTTGATAAGAGTTTGTAAGAAGAAGGTCAAGTACTAATTCGCGCAATATAATACTATTAAATAAATATTAATAATGATGATTTTGATTTCTGAGCTGTTTCTCACCTTGAACTCACCGTTTAAGACTAAAGATTGAAAATAATTAGTGTAGGTCACGACGATGAGCCTGATGTGAAAGAGAGACCTTTGTTTTTTATTCGTTTATTATTTACAAAGCCAGCCAAAAACCAAAAACAACGGAGAGAAGATAGAAGAGACAAGAAGAATGAGTGTCTCTTTGAGTGTGATGACATTCAATCTTCATGATGATCAACCTGAAGAAAGCCCTAATTCATGGGACAAGAGGAAAGATTTGTGTCTCAGTGTCATCACCAGTTACTCCCCCATTATTCTCTGCACCCAACAAGGTTCTCTCTTTCTCTTTCTTTCCATGGATGAATCAGTAGCTTGTTAGATCTCTCTTGCTTCTTCATATTTTGCTTATTCAGTATGAATGAATGCTGTAATATTTGTTCATTTGTTTTTGATCTTCATGTGTAGGTGTGAAGTCGCAGTTAGATTATATTCAGCAGGGTTTGCCAGGTACATACTATCTTTTTTCTTTTTTATAATGTGAATCTATGGAGATCTAGATCTAGATTCTATTTTTAGTATATATGTTAGTGTTGCTTAAATCTGATTTGCACTTGATGTGTCTGCATGTTATTCTCACATTTCCACATCCTTGCTGCTGCGATTTCTTTGAGACGATGGTGGCATTTTGTATACTGTTTCTTTTCTTTGTTACTGCCTTCCTTATAGCTGAGAACCATGAAGCCTAGCTTCTTCCATTTCCACATGCCTTGACAATACTTCAAATTGCATCGTGTCCTTGAACTTAAAGAGATAATGATGGTACTCTTCTTGGCTTGCAGCGTATGATCAATTTGGCACATCGAGAAAAGGGCCTCAGGATCCCACTGATGAATCTTGCACCATCTTCTACAACAAGGAAAAGGTAATATGCTTTTTTTTTTTTTTTAAAGAACTACATCAATGCCACCTTCTTGATCCCGGTTTAATTATATACTAAATGCTAATTGAAGGTAGAGCTACTGGAGGGTGGAACATTTTGGTTGTCAGAGTCTCCTTCGGTCCCTGGAAGCAAGGCATGGGGTTCTGATGTTCCTTGTATAGCTACATGGGCCATATCCTGATTACTGTGTGTGTGTGTGTGTGGTTGATGTCTGGCTAAACTGTTATTAGATTTATATATCAGGATTTTTGTGTGTTTCTTTGACAAGCTGCCTACACATTCCAACTGAGACAAGTGGAGCCGCCAGGTTTTTCGTTTCAGATAGTCAACACAAACTTGGATGAAATCAGTCCTCGTGCCCGTAGGCGAAGTGCTCTTCTCACATGGCAACACATGGCATCGTTACCTCCCACCTTACCCGTTGTGTACTGTGGAGGATTCAACACACAGAAGGAATCAACAACCGGAAGGTTTCTCTTGGGCAGATCTAGGTAACTAACTTCACAAGTATGTTTGCTTTTCACTGACCTCAAAGAGAGTTTCCTTTCAGTGCTTCTACGTAATGCAATAATAGCTACACACCTTGTTCAACCTGTTGCAACTCGAAATGTTAATACTCCTTGGACTGCTGTGCTGATAGATGGTATTTTGGGTATTCATCTAACTTGCAGAGAGCACGGTGTGGTAGGGGACATGAGAGACGCATGGCCAAGTGCCCGAGTACGAAAAAATGTGGCCCTCGTAAGAACATATCATGGTTTCAAAGGTACATAGAATGAAACATTACTCACCCTCTCATGAGCCATTAGAATCAATTATCTCTAGGGTTCCATATATCATAACATATTGGGGACTTTGGTTAGGTGACAAGCAGGGAACGGTCGAGTTCCTGAAGCTAATATTCAGAGCTCTGTGTCTCTGCTGGGACAGACAGACGCAAGATCTACACACGGATTGGATACTCTACAGAGGTAGGTCTGTAGTTCCCGTGATGTGCGAGGTGGTAAATGATAAGGTCGACGAGTTGTACCCTTCGTCTCACTACCCTGTGTTTGCTGAGTTTTTGCTTCCTCGTTCTGTAAGAATGCTTGAACCTACTCCTCCTGTTCCTGCTCCTGCCCAAGAAGAGGAAAGCTAGAACACTTGTTCCTGTCTTTTGCTTAAAGCTTTTGAAAAATGCTGATTGTATTGTTGTGCACATGAGCTCTGTTTTTCTAAGAGCCTGCTTAAACTTATTCAAAGGAAATAACTATTGTTTATTTTGTTCTAAGATGAACAAGAAGCTTAAAAATTCTGCTCCAAAAAAACCCCAAGTTTTTGTTTCTTTGAAATATTATCTCACTATCTATCATAGATCATGCGTTCATATGAAGACTCTCCATAACAAGGAGACGCCAAAAGGAAAGGAAAACAATGAGAACGGAATAAGCCCATCAATATCTAAAGTAAATTATTCGGGGGCACAATGATTGGTCTCTGATCATGAGGTTTCATCTTTACGAAGAAGAATTGTTTTGTACCCACTCAACGAGAGTCGCAACTCCAAACCCGGTCGCAGCTTTCTTCTTCTCGTTCCACACCGGTCCAGCCATATCTATGTGCATCCACTCTACCTTCTCGTCCACAAACTGCAACCATTCACCACACCCCGGTTCTTCGTTAGATAACTAAAGTGCAAGTATTAGAATCTGCTATTGGTTTCTACACTTCTCACCTGTTTCAAGAAGAGAGCCGCGGTGATTGATCCACCTGCACGGCCTCCAGTGTTAACCATATCTGCAACACCTGATTTCATCATCTCCCAGTAACTCTCTTCCATCGGCATTCTCCATAGCTTCTCCCCGCTTCTTTCTGATGCAGCAATTACCTCCTTTGCAAGCTCATCACTAGGCGTATATATGCCTGCAGAAAAAAAAAATATCAACATTCAATCATCATGAATGAATGTAATTATACACAAACCTACGTACCTGCCATGGAATTTCCAAGAGCAATAATACAAGCTCCAGTCAACGTTGCAAGGTCAACAATCTGCATATATTATTCAAAAGTTTTAGCAAAAACCAACAGAAACAATGTCTGAATTAGCCTTCTATAGCTTCTATGTATCAATAAATGAATAAAGTATCTCAAGCGATACCTTATCGACGCCCTGGTTGCAAGCATAAACCAGAGCATCTGCCAGTGTTAGTCGCCCTTCGGCATCTGTGTTGTTAACCTGCACAATACCGCCAACAAATTAGTTTGTTGTAAAGAGAAAACAAAAGAAATCTCAGAAGTGTTTGAAGCTGGACTCCTACAGGAAATAGTGTTTATGATACCTCAATTGTCTTTCCGTTTGAGGCTGTGATGACATCTCCAGGTCTCATTCCAGTACCACTTATCATATTCTCACACGCTGCGACAATGAAGTGCACCTAATTGTGCAAAAAGGCAATTGTTAAAGAACATTCTCGTTAACTCAGAAACTCAAGTTTCGTGTGATTAACCTCAACACCGGGAGGCTTAATTTGACCAATGGCCTTCGCAGCGCCAAGAACAGCAGCTGAACCTCCCATATCAAATTTCATGAGCTCAATTAAGCAACCTGGTCCGGTCTTAATGTTGTAGCCACCACTGTGAATAAAAAGCATATGGTCAACAAACAATAAGCACAGTAATAAAAAGATATTGATGCAACAAAGGTAAAGGTGAACAGGAGACAACTGCACTAGTTGATTACCTGTCAAATGTCAATCCTTTTCCAACAAGAGCAAGTTTGGTCTTGACAGGGCCACTAGAAGGTTTGTAGACAAGGTGGATGAAACGAGGTGGATTAGCTGAAGCAGCAGCAACAGCAAGATAAGAACCCATCTTCAACTCTTTGCATTGCTCCTCATTCAAGATGTTTGCAGTCATGACATCACTGTACATGGAAGCCAGATTTGAGGCCTCCTCAGCTAGTACAGCTGTATAGAGATACAATGACGTTATAAACTTCAATACACACACATATTAACAGTATGATGCTCCAAAAACAATCCATATACCAGGGGTGAGAACGTTGGCTGGTGAATTAACGAGTTCCCTCCCGAAAATCACGCCATAAGAAACATCTTGAGCATACTTAAGCTTCTTTTCTAGTTCAGGTCCAGTTCCAAAGCCAATGATATCCACAGATTTGAGAGATGGTTTCTTTGACTCAGACTTATACCTGCTGTCTTCAAACAAACCAAGCACTGTTCCTGAAGCAATAGCTGAAGCAGAAGTGAGCTTCGATTCATTAGACTCTGAGGAGGCGAGAACAACTGCAACGCTACTAGCTTGAGAAGCTTTTGCAGCTGCAGCAACAGCCTCGCCGAGACTCTGAAAAGCCGAAGGAGACGAGGCGGATTTTCCAAGACCAATCAGACCCACACGCTTAGACGCGAGACCCGGGAGTCTAAGAACAGTTGATTGTCCTGGTTTCCCGGAGAAATCTTCCTCGGAAGAGACGTCAGCAAGAAGTCCACCCAAGTGAGCGTCGAGCTTGCTCAGTATCGGCTTCTGGAACTTGGAGTTCACGTCCTTGGCCATGTCTTTCTCCGTCACGCCAACGGCGAGTATGTCACCTTTCCACTCCGTCACGTCGATGTCCTTCGCCGCGAATGAGACCTAATCAGACGAATCAAAATCCGGTCAACAGTCACATAAAATAGTCAAACAAACTCGAACGCAATCGAATCACTAAACTAACAAATCAACGAAACAGTGACTAGAATCGATTATAGAGAAATCGAATGAATGACAACCTTTGGATGATCGACGGAGTTGGCCTGAGTGAAGCCGAGAGTAGCTTGTGCGAGTGTGTGGGCCATGGCTCTTCCTCTAGAAGAATGGTAAAGAGGCGTTACGGCGAGAGCGAGTGGTAACCGGAATCGGAGGAAACTCGAGGAGAGTGGTGACGGAGAGGAAGAGAAGGAACGGAAATGGAATCGAGCAGAAGAAGAAGCAACGGATGTAACTAAAGTGACGGCCATTTGCGAAACGCACGGAGACGAAGCCGCCGTGTGTTTATCTTCTACTAGTACACTATTTTAATTGACTTCACCCATATGATACTATCCGACTCGGCCCACCCGGCTCGGGTCGTGTCCTTACCTGGCCCGCTACGTATCTGGATATATCATATTTTAACGCAGTAACTAGAAAATTATCTGAATAACCATATTCGAAATATCATTTTATTTTTTATTTTATTTTCGTATATCATTTTATGCTTAAAATTAAGAACAAAAATTCAACATGTATACATTTAACAGCACAAAAGCCGAGTAAGACCACTGTTCCGGCATATCTTTATTCATGAATTTTGAAACAAAAAACAAACAAAATCAAGAAGCTTGAGCGAGTTCCAATACAAATAAGAGCATAATCAAACAGTGGAGTTGAACGAGATAACTAAGGCAATCACGTTCATATCTTAGGAGCCTAGTAATTAGTAATTACCAAGGCCTTTTCGTCCTTTAAGCCACTAGTAGTCGTGGCATCAGCAAGAAAGAGAAAAAAGCAGTTCTTCTCTTCAACCAACTAGCTCAGCCTCTGGTTGCTCTGTATCAGCCGACTTGGAAGGCTTACGGACAATCTCTGGTTCTGGTTTCTCAATTCCTTGGATATCCGTTATTCTCAACTTTGTTAATTCCTGGACATCAAGCAAGCGTTAAATGATCAAAAACAACAAACATACATGTTGAAAAGAAAGGAACTGACAAAGCTGAAACAAATAAGGGATACCTGTCGATGTCCTGTGGTTCTCCTATAATTCTTCCTTCGTTTCTTTTTGAAAATGAGCACTTTTTCATCCAATGCCTGTCACTCACACAAAAAGGTTTTCAAACTAGTTAGACGCACGGGGATGACAGCAAGCTATTAGTACATGAGTAAAATCCTTCTACGCCTCACCTATTCTACATCAAGACATTCATTAATTATGTGGCCACCAAACAATAGATGAGGACTAATCTAACAACTTGTAGTCCATACAGTATTCCTCAAGGCTTTCATTCAAACTCCTAGCATTAGCTTATTAAGTTTATGTCTCACCCATCATCAGATGCAGCAAGCAAATTCTCATGAAAATAATTTTCCTGAGTAATACACTCTCAGCAATATGCTATTTTCAATTGTCAATTTTTTCTTTCATATGCACAGCTTCCCTAGTAACTTTTATAATAGACGTAGCAAGACAAAGAGACAACTTACATGCTCTTCCACAACAGCATGAACAGTGGCATCAGGCAAGACAGGCCTACCAATAATCGTCTGGCTTGCCGATCCCAATAGAAGAACCTTCGTCAGTGTCAGCTGCCAAAAGAGACAAGATTTAACAACAATTACAAAACATAAACAAATGTAACAATCTTCAAGAAGAAGAAGAAGAAGAGCATACCTTATCATTGATGTCACAGAATTTCAACTTCTCAGTGAAAATAGAGTCTCCGTTGCTTACTTTGAACTGATGCGAACCAATCTACAGCGAGAGAGTGTGAATCAAAACATTCAACATCATCAGCGAGAGAGTTGAAATGAAACTAGGGAGTTTTTTTTTTTGTCTGAGCAGACACGAAACCTGAACAACGGCAAAGACAGGCTCGTAGGGTTTGAAGAGTCGCTCCGAAGGTTTGAGAGGACCCATCACCTTGTACCCTATCTCCGCCGCCGCCTCCACTTTCTCCGCCGGTGAATATTCCCTTTCTACTTCCATCTCCGCCGAATCCTCGTACTCCTCCTCATCTTCTCCATCGCTGCTTTCATCAGTATCGTTTGTTTTCGAAGCGAAATGGCGACCTTGGGAACGACTGTACCAAGGGAAGTCCCTAGCGAGAGATCGATTCTGTACTGGGGCCTCGTGAGTAATGCTGGTACCGGAAAGCTCTAATCCCCGAAGTGAAGAGATCGAGCGCGTCTGGTTGATCGAGAAAACCGTCGTGGCGCGGCGGCTCAACTCGCGAATGCATCGAAGGCTCGCCATCGGAGACCCACCAGGCTTAGGGTTTTTACGGAGACTAGAAAGGGTTTTTGTTGTCCTTGTTTTGTCAACTTGAAGTAACTCTCTATACCAGTCAGAGGATATCATTCATATGAATATCTTAGACCATCTTCGACAATGTATTTTGTTATTTTTATTTTTGAAAAAGAAAATTATAATAGAGATAGATTACACCAACGTATTTTGCTATAACAGTAGTCTTCAAAACATACATGGAGAAATTCTCTTAGATAGTCATTTTAAATTTTTATCACAAAAATAACATCACAATAAAAAAATATGATCAAAATAAATTTTATTAAAGGGTAAATACATATTTATAACCTTTTGGTTAACTAATTTAATACTTAAGTTTATAGTTAAAATGTAGGGTTTTAGGATTAGAAATTGTTCAAATTTTTAAATATAAAAATAAATATTAAAATTTTCAAAATAAAAATGTGTTATTTTGGTTATTTATTATTTGAAAACTATTTTTACGACAAAAAAAAATAAAAATTGCTATTTGAGGCCAATTACTTTTTCTCCCATAATATTTCTATAATATTTTTTGTGCTAAGTAGTTTGAAATTGTTTACATTTAGAAAAGGGAAATTACAATCCCATATTAAAAAGTTACAAAATATTGTTTGTGATATATACAGTTTTAAAATTTTCCTTGTACAAAAGGAAATAATAATCCAAAAAAAGTTACAAGATGTTATTTAAGATAAATAGTTAGAAATAATTTACTAATTAGAAAAAGGAAATCACAACATATATATAAATAACACATGTATGATGTATAGATGTGATCTCTCCACTGATATTTCTCTCGAAGAAACAAAACAAGCTCTAATTCTCCAACGATCATGACTACTCGGTTCCCAAAGATCATCTTCATCGCCTTCCTCGTCTTGCTTTTTGTTGAAGTTTCACAAGCTCGTTGGGGTGAGCCAACTATCTATGAAATAGACGGTGAAATAGTCGAATTTTATAAACATTGGCATGTGAAGAAGGTCGAGGATATTGATGACGTGATCAACGAGGAGGTTAAATCTACTTACATCGGCGACTTGCATGCGGAGCTAATGGACAGATACGGCGCCAAATTGATGTGGAGGGTTGATGTTTTTCTGTGTGCTTGTTTCTCTTTGTTGTTGACAGATTTAGTTTTCAAGATTTTCTTTTGTATTGTCAGCAGATGCTCTGCTAGGATTTCAAAACCCATTAGATGTTATGTGTAACAATACAAGTCGATAATCGATTGTTGTTTTTTTTGGAGTATTCAATCATTGCTCAAATCTTATTATTTTAATTAATGTCTTTGGACAACCGACAAGTTCTTATACTGTGTATTTAAGTTATATTTGGTTCGTTTGAACTTTGTTTCCAAGAAAAGCTAATGTTGCATACGCGATAGAGATGGAATAGATGTGTGGTGAATGAGTTTGAGGATTTAGGGTTTATTGATGATCTGAGGATGTCTGGAGGAGGGAGTAGTGTGAAGTGGTGGTGAGTGATCTAGGTTAAAAGAAAAGAAGTTATGATCATGGCTCCATTGGTGGGGATCACTTGTTTGCGTTGTCCAGCGAGCAGAGCGTCTTTGTTGTGTCGGAGACTGAATCATCTGATGATTTACAGTTTTTTAAAGCAAAAAATAATATTTTTATAAATAAAAAATCAAAAGAATAAAAGTGATCGTAGTTTTTTACATAATTTGGTTGGTATTAAATCCAAACCTAACCAAAATTTAAAAATATGTAAAATGGATTTAAATCTCTAGCCTTAGAAAAAAAAAATCGAATAGATTTAAACCGAGTTCCAACATCCATCCCTACTTTCACTCAAACAAATAAAATATCAATATAGAGAAAAAGTTACAATAATATACTTGAGATAAATAGTTCGATAACAATTTCCTTATTTATAAATAGTTTAAAATTATTCATCTTATAAAAATATTACAATCTCAAATAAAAAATAAAGTTTTCCTTATTAAAAAGGAAATTACAGTCCGGCCCAAAAAGTTATTAGAGATAAAATAATTTAAAAAAATTCCTAACAGAGAAAACAATATATATAAATAAACATGTGTCTACGTGATCTCTCATGTGTGATCGCTCTCTCAGAGAACCAAAACAAGCCCCAATTCTACAACGATGACTACAAGGTTCTCTAAGTTCAGCGTCGTCTTCCTCGTCTTGCTTTTGGTTGAAGTCTCACAAGCTCGTTGGGGTGATGTCTATGAAATAGACGGTGAAATAGTCGATATTTATGAATATTGGCATCTGAAGAAGGCGCAAGGTAATAACTATGAGCTAACTAACGAGGAGGAGGTGAAATCGACGTACATCTGCGACTTGCATGCGAAGCTTATTGACAAATATGGCGTCACTTTGATGTGGAGGATTGATGTTTTTATTTGTCTCTGTTTCTCTTTAATGTTTACAGATTTAGTTTTTACGTTTTCCTTTTGTATAGTCAGCAGATGTTCTGCTAGGGTTTCTAAACCCATCAGATGTTATGCGTAATAATAGAAGTCTATATGTTTAATTTGTTGTTGTTCTTTTTTGGGTTATTCAACGAATATTGCACAAATTTTATTATTTTGTTGTTCCGAGCGATGTGATATGTATGTTCTTGTGTAAATTATGATTGCGTGTATCTCAAGTTACAGTTGGTTCTTATATAGTTACAGTTGGTTCCAAGCAAAGATAACGTTGCATTAGATTGTTGATATAGGGTCTCTCATATGTTTGGTGTGTGAGGAGTTGGGACGCAATAACGATGGAATAGATATGTGTGGTGAATGAGTCTGGAGATTTAGGGTTATTGATGATCTGAGAATGTCTGGAGGAGGGAGTAGTGTGAGTGGTGATTGATCTAGGCTAAAAAAAAAAAGCTATGATCAAGGCTCCATTGGTGGGGATCAGTTGTTTACGTTGTTCAGCGAGTAGAGTGTTGGTGTTGGAGTATGAGACTGTGCCAATTAGGATAATCTGACGATTTAGTTTATATGTTACCTTGCCTTAAGACTGTTTATTGATTTTTATGTTGTAGGGTTGTAAGTAAAGACGAGAGAATAGTACATATATTAATATGTGTTCCAAAAAAACGGTAAGACATATCAAAGAGAATAAAAACGATATCTATCTCTTTAGACAGACTTGTTCAAGCAAAGAAAGTGATCATAGAATTGCAAACGGGTAGCCAGTTTTCGTTTTTTTTTTGATAAAGTTTATAAGATGCAGTGTATAAAAACATTAGGAGAAAGCTTATCGCTAGAAAAGCTTACAAGATAGTGAATATCATTGGCGATTTCAAAAAATAATACAAAGGCTGCCATGAATCAGGCTGCGTAGTCAGGCATTGCTTTCTTGAGGAATGTTATTGGTTGTGATTCTTCAGGGGCTAACCTATCAAAAGGAATGTAGTTCTCCTCTTTGTCATAGACATGGCACACAGTCATTATCGTCTTCATCAAGCGCCAGTTCCATGTAGCCAAGTTTGTATACTGCCAACAACATCACGCAAAGCAAGAAACCAGGGAAACTTCTTTTAAAGTGTCATAAAGAAAATGTATAATGAGATTAAGAAAGTGGCTAATTACCTTTCCCCAGTTCTCTTGTATAGACTGATGAGCCGCACGGAGATTGTAGCTTGGTATCCTAGGGCTAATGTGATGCGGGATGTGTACGTTGATATCATGGCACAAAATCTCAATCCTGTCATATGAAAAAGTCAAACAAGAAATCTCAAAAATTAAAGAGAATACTAACTTCACCAACTTAGCAGAGGGAGATGCATTACCAACTAGGGTAATCACAATGAACAGTTCCGTTGAGCTGAGCCTGAGCAGCGTTCCACTCATCAGCAGGCTTGAAAGGAATGTGTGGAGCCGTGTGATGAACCATCGTGAATGTGCTCATCTATAGAAGAAACAATAACACCATTGTGGCTTCTAAATCTTTATCGAACAAAAACAGAGAGAACAGAGAGAAGCATTTACCCAAAAGTGATAGCCCAACCACGGCATAAGCCAGAACTTAACCCATCCTAAGATACCAACTTTGTATATGATCAGTGGCCACCCAACGGCCATGAAGGCGAAAACGCAAGCCAAACTTATCTTCACCCTATTCACTTCACTCGGTCTGAACTTGCTCAGATTGAAGTGCCAGTTCACCCTGATAGAACACTTACTATCGTTAACTAAAAAGTATATAGCGAAAAGAATAGAGTAAAAGCTTAATGTATGTATAAATATACCAGTGAGCTAGGACAACCAAGGCCTAATTGGGCCATATCCAAAAATGATTGCCTTTCTCAGAACAGGTGCTGAATCAAACTCCTCTGGTGGAACTGGTTGCCAAGCTGTGTCATGAACTAACCTATAGAGAAACAAAAGTCATCACTTATCCCATTGTGAATACCTTTAAGAGTCTAGATAAGTAAGTAAAGAGTTACATGTTGGTTTTGGCGTGATGACGGTCATGCTTAAACCGCCACGGCTCATACGGGTACACAAGAGGTAGGAAGGCTAGAGTACCCACAATATCTTCAACCAATTTGTTCTTTGAAAAAGATTTATGAGCACAATCATGACCTATCACAAAGAACTAGAAGAAAGAAAGAAACAACGCACTTAGACTAACAGTAAGTAACACTAGGCGACATAGAGAAGAGACAGTGGATGAATGAGAGGTTTACTTACCCCTGTGACAGCAGTTCCAGTCCACGCCCAAGCCAAGGGAAGCAGATACCAAGGAGCTTTAGCAATCATGAAGAGCCCCAAAGC
Organism: Raphanus sativus; assembly: GCF_000801105.2. Classification (NCBI taxonomy): domain Eukaryota; kingdom Viridiplantae; phylum Streptophyta; class Magnoliopsida; order Brassicales; family Brassicaceae; genus Raphanus; species Raphanus sativus. The sequence continues at coordinate 36,140,699 of NC_079512.1, forward strand.
GTAGGAAGTCACGGATATCAACACAGACTTCCAAGCTTTCACATCATCAATCTCAAACACCTGAAGAAGAAGAAGACGTTCAGTATCAATCACACACAACGCTTACTGACCAAGCTGTATTACCTCTTTGGGAAGAGTATCCATGATATCTTTCAAGGTGACGTTATCAGGAAGATCTTGCCCAATCTGTTTGAATCCATAGCTCTCTGCTAAATGTTCCCTGTCTTCTGCACTATCAGCAGATGGAGGAGGTGCGACAGGAACAGAGACAGCTTTTATACATCCAGTCCTTGTCTTTGCAGGAAGAGGGAATGTTCTTCTAGTTCCTTTTAACAGAATATCAATCGGTCTCACAGCATACGCACCTGATAGAACGGTTCACTAACATTATTAGCCCTCTGCATTCATACAAGAAAGACAACAACTTTGCAGAGCTTTGAGGAGTACCAGGAGAAAGACGAGCAGAAGAAGCAAACTTAGGAGCCCTAGGAAGACAGTGATGTGGGCCCTGGAGAATCCAATAGCAAAGAAACAAAATTGATGATGGGAAACTCAAGTAGTAGTAGTGATGGGCAATAGAGAAGAATGTGAAAGGTGAAGACTTTTTTATTTTTACCGTGAAGGCGAAGAGAGAATCAGCAATTCTGGAAGCCATGGATGGTGGTGGTAGAACAGAACTGAAGAAGACGAAGCCAAATGGGATTTGAATGGTTGTGAAGAGCCGTCAGTGTCACCTCTTGAAGCTCAGAACACAAGTGACTGACTTCCACAATTTAACTTGGGTTTTACTTTTGTCTTTGTTTTCAGAAACACTCTTTTTTTTTGCATAATTAACGGAAAAAATATGATAAATGTTTATATATATTGGGAAAAGGGGAGATAACTGATTAATTTAAAACGATAATTACAAATGAAAATTAATTCCAAACGTATGTCACTATATTGACGAGTTGTTTGGATCACTAATTTATTTGGAGTTTTATAGAAAACATGCTTTATACGTGCATATTTATCTATGCAACAAATTCTTGTTGACAAATTAATACACAACAAAATTGTTTTTTCTCAATTACATAGGAAAAAGTATAAACTGTTGGTTCGTTTAAGATTGGCATTGTCACTTTAAAAGCAAAAAAAAAGTTATCAGGCTTTAAATGTTAAAATACACAAGAATTATCATAAACTGAGTTTTATTTCCCAATCAAAATCTTCGAATAAAACAATATCTAAGTTTTCGTAGTTTCATAATTATGGGCTTCAATCTTCATTTTGAGTTCATTTCTAATTACGAAAGACATAACCCACTAATTAATTAATTACTCGAGACTTTAGCGTTGACAGAGAATGTGTCTTTGCAAATATTATGGGCTGAGCCCAACTAAATTTAGAAAATATATAATCCAGTAGTTGAATCAGAGTTGCGACACATGTGAAGCTGGACCACGTAACCATCATACACTAAATGCACGAAAGCTCCTCCATATAAGATGTGATCAAAATCTGATAGGAAATTATGTTTTGACACGAAGCCGATTCATGTCTCAATATCATGCTTAGTCCCTAGTTTTACAGATTAGTTTCGTGCATAAGAACAATACTAGGTCTACAGATTTTCCTACCCCTGATCATTTAAAATCCTAAGACCAGAACGTCTTCTCTACACAATTTTAAATTTACTATTCAAAACAATATATGATAATGATATTGAAGTTCACATATTCCCCTAACTTAAAAACCCTCTCTCTCATTTTTCCTCCGCCTTCTCTCTAAACAAACTCTACCGACAAGATAAAGGTTTCCGGCCGGCGGTCTTGGCTATCTAGCCACTGTCGGTCCGGCTCTTTGCTTCTAGTGTTTTCTAATTTTAGTTTTGTTAGATTTGTCTCAGTTTTAGTACGGGTTTAGCCTCGGCGTCGCACCTAATCTATAATGGTCGTCCGATTTTGACTCTGGAAAGCGGCGGCTCCGACAGTGCCAGCTTCGCCGGCTTCAGTTTCCGGGAAGGTGGATTTCTCTACCACCTATCGCCGGCTTGTTTCTTGGGATTTGAAGGTCTGGTTGGTTTCAGTGGATTGGATGGTTCGGAAGAGATCTCGTCACAGGACGATAGAGGCTCTCCGGTGGAGGATGGTGATGAGTTGTATGAAGCTTCTCTCTTGGTGTTCGTGGTGTAAGGGGTCAGATGGGATCTCGACAGTCGATTGATGCTCTCCGACATTGGGAACACAGGGGATGAAGGCGATGGTGATGAAGAAGAAGGGTTCGTGATGGTATCTCTGTTTCCCGGTAGTTTTTCCGGTGCATGCTTTCACGCAGATGAGCAGTTCTCCGGCGTAAAGCTTTAGGCGGTGGAGTTTGGAGACGTCTGCGTTGTTTCGACGCGTGTATCTTCGTCTCCCTCTGTGTTACTCGTGGCGCATACGTGTCAGCATCTGGGTGGATTTGGTTGCGCTGTAGTTGGGCCTAAACCATGTAATCTGTGTAACCCGTTTGTGGGCTTAGTTTGTGTTCTTTTGCTGTATGGACCGTGTGGTTTTATGGGCCTCCCTTGTACTATGCGTGGTTTAATATATATACCAGATGGAAAAAAAAGGTTCACATATTCCCCTATCATGAACTAACTTTTAACCGTGTTACTATTGTTGGTTAAGTTCGTTAGAAATCATTTTCGTTTGTTCGGTGTCTTCTCACAATCAGTGGTCTATAAAATACTGTATTTCGAACCAAACACCATTATTGATTTTTTTTATGCAGAGCTTCCATGTGAATCCCTCTTGTCCGCTAGTTACCAACGTTATTCCCATTCCAATCAATCAGTGTCTCTCTAATTTCGTCCACCAATAATAGTTAGATAAAAAGAAACTTTGAAAACAAAATTTAGCCAACTCGATACAAAACTGCATCCATGGTTCGGCATTTTTCTTTCTAAAGTCAGCAAATAACTGAAATAAACGAAAAATTCAACCCAAGATTCAGTGAAAGGCATGCATCATGATTCATACCATTTATATGCACAGAGTAGCACATATCACTATACGAACCTTTTCTTTATTTTTATTCAGCTTTATTCTATTTATTTAGCGAAATATTATTTATTTAAAATAAATAAATATCATTTACATTATATATGAGGCACACACACACATATATGTATGTATATGTATATATGCACATTGCAAACCTGCAAATGCGATATGCTAATAAAACCCCTAACAGAAAAAAAACGATGGATGTGTTTTAGTTCGAGCATGTAAATTTCCAAACATAATTTTTATAAAATACCAAATTTCTCTCCATTAGACACTAAATTTCAATCTGCTAAACTTTGATTTGGAAATAATTTTAAATATCTAAGAAGTCAAAACGGAGTATAATATCATCTCAGGAAATGTAATCAATTTAAATCATTTTTCGAATAATTTGACACTAAACATAAGAATCAAACCCATTGTATTAGTTATATTGAATTTCTACGGGTTTGTCGTTGTCTATGACAGTGGAAACGTCTTTGTTTGTTATAAGAGAAAATGGAATCATAGATAGACAAGATAATGGTATGTTGATGTTAATAATGGATTGAAAATGAAATAAAGTAATAATATTTTGTATAATTCATTGCTAGTAATGCCTGCATGCAGAGTACATGTTATTGATGGCATTGCCGTGCAATATTGTGTCACACGTGTTCATTTTTTGCTGGCTCTCCACGACCAAAGGATCCAACGAGAATGATGATTACAATAAAAATGATTAATTAGTTTGTGATATATATATATACTAGATCTTGACCCGTGCGACCGCACGGATATTTATCTTCTGTTTTTAGTTTTTTTGTATTAAATGATGTATTTGTAATATTTGATAATAAATTTATATCGAAAACTAATTTTTGCAGTTATAACAAAAATTAAAATTAAAATTTTAATAAAATATTCTTATATAAATTCAGTTATCCTAATTAAAATAGTATAGATGTGGGTCATAATTCTTTCGAATTCCAAATATTTGGAATTTCTATTAATATAAATTTGTTAAAAAATAATCACACTCGGCATTTAATTTTAAATCTTAATTTGGGTGTACTAAATGTTATATTTGTAAATGTAATCATATTAAATTAAGTAATTTTATATTTTTGCGTTTAACGTAAAATGTATCACCGACAGTGGAGATCACCTAAACAAATCTAACATTTATATGATTAGATGTATGTGTAAGATATATAACAAACAAAGTTTTTAAATGATAAGTATGAAAATACACAATATGGTTAATATGCTATTAAACATGATACGTTACTTATAAAATTTGTAAGAATAAATAATTGTTAGACTTTTAACAAATTTGTGACATATAAAAATTAAGATTATAATTTGTAAGAAAATGAAATGTAATATAATATATATTTGATCTAACTGCTAATTCATTATAAATGGGCTTACGTGTTCAATAATTTTCAGATTGGATTTTGACAATTAGTTTTCATAATTACTGTAGACTAATGAGAAAATCAATGGAAAATAATTTTTTGAAAATAAATAAAGTGATTCAGTTTCTATATCTTATAGTAGAGATGGGCGTTCGGATATTCATTCGGGTTTGATTCAGGTCTCTTTGGGTTTTAGATTTTTGGGGTGAAAGGTTTTAGCCTCATTCGGTATTTATAATTTGGGTTCATGTTCTGGTTCGGATAACTCATTTGAATTGTTTAAAAGATTAAAATTCTTAAAATATAAAAGTAAAAATTTATATAACAAATAAATTTGAATAATGTATGGAAAAAACTTAAACTTAACATAAAAATTGTTTTGGTTCGAATATTAAAAGATAGTGATCTCCTACCATATCATATGCGATTTTTATTATCATTAAATATGGTAAACTTAGAATTAGGAAATGTATTTATTAAACTGAAAAGACAGCATTAATATAATTATAAATATTTTCGAAATTGATTTAGTAGAGAAAGAAAATTAAATTTTATATTATGACAACACATTAACTCAACCGGAAAAGACAACATTAAAATAGGTAACTTAATTTATATTAAGACAACACATTAACTCAACTGGAAAAGACAAGCATTAAATTAGGTAGTTTAATTTAATTCTCAGTGGCATTTAGGCGTAAATACTGTGCAACTTGTAGGGTTAATCCATACGTGTACTTCTGTTTTAATAAAGTAGATATATAAGAGCATAATTATCGCAGTCTCTTGCTGCGTTTTTATGGTGGTGGTATATTATTTTGCAAAAACCAAAATCAAAAGTCGCAAAATAAGAAGCGTTTATGGTCTGTTTTTTTGTACTGTTTGTAGATTTCATTGACACGTAGCAGCCCGCGAACGATTTATTTTTCATTTTTTAATTATACCAAAAAAATAAAATAAAAATAAAAAAACCCAAGTGGGTTTTTGCGATAAAAATGCTTTAATATTCCATTATTTTTCCTCCCTTGATATATTTACCATCTTTTAAGTATATGTTGTGTATCGGTAATATCAATACTACAAACTATAACACATTTTGTAAATAATTGTGAATGTATTTACTTGTTGTATTTTTTATATCAAGAAACATGTGTTGTTAGACTTGATTTGTTCGAAGGTTAACAAAATGTTTACTCTGTTACAGGAAGTACATTTCTCATTTCATTTTTTTCATTTCATTAAAAGTATGTTAGTTCCATCGTTATCATCTCACCTATGAATACATCATCGGCAGCAAAATACGACCGGACATATTGATAATTATGTCTGATTATTAGTCCAAAACTTTGGAGTATGATTGGTTAAGTAGTGGAGTAAAATGGTGAAAAAAATAGGGATAAAGTGGAAATGGGAGGAATGAAAAGTAATAAAGTTGGAAGAAATATTTTCATCTCATAAAAATTAGAGGAATACTTTACTCTAGTTTCATTACATTTTTCAACTTTTTGGAGTAAATGAGCTGAAATTGTTTTCCACTTGATTGGGACAAATCAGTCACACCCCAAATGTATCTTAATGAGATTATACTAGTTGATACATATTGGCGACGGAATGGACCCACCATGGCTACAAAAAGACGAGACACCGCCACCAAAGTGAAAGAGAGAATATACTATGGGTCCCATGATTGCGTCATGATGTAATAGAACCGGAACCAGCAAACGCCTGTCCATCTTTTGTTTTTGTGGTTATTTTTGCTCTTGCTACTCCTCTTTTCTTCCTGTTGAACTAGCACGAGAACATGCAATAATTTCAACAAATTACAGGTTTATTTAGGTTTAATGGTCATAAATCTATTTACATAAGTACAAATAACAACTAGACATTGTTGCACCAGCAAGATAATGACTAAAAACCCATATCCCTGATCTCGTTTCATTTTTTTCTGATGATTTGTTTTATGAGCTTTTTTAGCCGCACACAAACAACCAACTAAACTACAATAGTTCATGCAAAATCATACAGTATCTTTAAAAAAAATAGAAGCGTTAACTACTATCAGAACTTAAAAACCAAAATGGATTTACTTTCTTTCAGACGACATGATGTATATGAAAAAATGCACGAGGAAGCTGTATTCTTCAGAGATGGAACTATGATGCTAATATCAATTAATTAACTAGGTGCAGTGATCATCTTGGGTAATGCTATGAAACCTCTCTTTCTTCCAAATTTTAACATTAGTTTTTTTTTATCAACGCAACATTAATTTATAATTGTTTTGATCGATTATAGTTGGTATGATCCATCTCTTTCCATTGCATATGCATCGATAGTATATGTAAAGTGCCCTTCATGAAAACTTGAACATTTTGGATCTAGTATAATTGGAGATGATCTGCTCATAGCTCATTCATGTAGTCTGGGTACGAGCGGAAAGCTCTACAATTCCATAACCCTGAATTTTGTATTTTAAAATTTGTTTTAAGAATGTTTGTACATTGCAGTAAAAAATGATAGTTTGCTGATATTAGTGTTTAGTGTTTATTGTTTAAGGATATATACATGGGTTGAGGTTAGGGTTCAAATATTTCCACTGTCGTAAACTTTTCACCAATAAAACACAATCATATACAGTTATTTGTTGAAATATTACTTGTTAATTAATAATAATATGTGTTTCTTTGTCTACTAACGCGTATTACCAAATTCGAATTCTAGTTATGCATTCATAAAGATACTAGGGTATATGCTCCGTCTGTTAAACAACATGTAATGACCACCATTATTTAAAGAATAAATTTAATTAATGATTATAGTATCCAATAATGTTTAGGAGACAATTAAGACTTCACATCAACGGTGTTAGTTCGTCTAAAACAATCAAGCAACGCTGTGACTAATAAATATCAATGATGAATGGAGATTCTTATTTTCTTGGCTATATTTGGATTGTTTTAAAAGTTCAAAATTCTATATACTAGGGACGAAGCCCCGCGCAAGCGCGGGGACATGACAATTAGATATGTTATATACTTTTAAAATGTTATAGGAAATGTTGGAAGGGTAAATCCTAGAACAAATCAATCACGCAAATGTTATAGGAAATTAATGTGGACACTTCTAGGTACGGAGCGGAGTTGTTGACAATGATTCATGTGTTCCCCAACCATCAGTGAGAGCCTGAGATCCTTAGAGAGAAAAGGTTACTTAGACGTCAAGTTAAAAAGGTTTGCAAGAAATGTTGGCGTTGCATTAAGGAATTGGTGAAATTATGCAGTGTGTATTTGTTGCTAGGATGGATCTATTAATGGAGAGATAAATTAAGTAGTTTTAGTTTTTACTACATGGTACCTTTTTTGTTTGAATTTATTGGTCTTTACTTATAGTTGATTAGGTGATGAGGGTAGAGTCCGCGTATTTGTAATTTCCAGTTTAGTTGTAAGCACGTTTATGTTCCAACTTTTTTGGGTTCTTTATTCAGAACTTTCCAGATTTCTATTTGGCTGGCTAATTGTAAGTGTATAATCGCTATGTTTATATATGATTTTGAATTCGTATAAAATGATCAGGTTAGTGATTTTTAATATAAATATTTGTCAACCCCTTTTTACATTAAGATTTTTAAAATTGTTGTCTTTGTGGATTAGTTAGCCGTAAAGGGCCAAATAAAAAAACCTGAAAATTGGGGAAAAAAATGTAAGAGTGTGAAATAGGAAATGCATATTAAATTATGAAACCGTAAAGAGACTGAAGCAAATTTGGGTTGACGATTAACAGTTTTGTTTCTTCACTCGCGGGGCGTTTACGGTCACCCTCTTTGCCTTCAACACCGGATGGATATGGTTCATTGGCTTTTCCCCCAACCTTGATGCTGGCAGAAGTGGATGCTTGGCCACCTTCCTCTTCAACACAGTTTGCAGACGCCGATGGAGCTTCATCGCTACTCTCTTTGCCTGCAGATGCGGATGGACTTGGTTCATCATCTTCACCTCTAACCTTGTTGCTCGCAGATGCCGATGCTTCCACACCTTCCACCTCAACAAATCCAGATTCATTGGTCTTGAAAGTCTGCCAAACAGTTTAACTTATGTTATACTGACATCAGTTAGTTTATAACGTATTGTAAAAATAAATTATAATACCTTGGGAGCTATGTTGTCAATGATTGCAGCAAACCAAGATTAATCCTCACTTCTAACTCAAAAAGAAACCATTGAAAAGATTACCTTTAGAATATTGTTTTCTCTATCCCTTGGTTCCTGGCATGTATCTTTCAAAAGAGCAGTGATCTGCTGTCCCACCATGATTTTGCACGCCTACATTTTGAAACCGAATCAGCGAACAACTTCATAAAAAGAACACAAAAAACAACGTTTAAGTTTTACCTCCATAGGGAAATAGCTTGCCTTCTTCTTATTTCCAATTTGGAGACACGGTAAATATGTGTGCTGTATCGTGAACCCATGCATCTCTCTCTTGAAACTACTCAATAACAGACTTCATCATAGCGTTCTCATCAACAGGAAACATAAGCTCTCTTGTTGGCTGAGTCATTAAACCGGCAACACGCATTTCCTTCTTACGTTTGCTCTATAAGTGACCTCGTCTTTCACTCCCCTGAGACACTTCTTGATCCGTTACAATCACCAGTACTGAGAAGATTCAAGGACTTAATACTATGTGATGAAGAGCATTGTACCTTAATACGATCAGAGTCAGATAATGGCTATGACAAGACATCTTTTCCAAGAAGCTGTGCTAAAAACTCAATCAAAGGAAGAGACTGAATGCAGCTGAAGCCATGTCTACAAAGCAAAGGAGAGAATTTTAATGTGACTGTACATAAGCACAATAAAGTAACAAATCTCTTAAAGTTCACTTTTTTACCGATGTTTAAAGTTAAACCCACACCATGATTGTATATTAGTCCGTGCAACGAACTTGATAGCCACCTTATATGATCACTCCCATCTACCAAAACCCAGACAAAAACATGTCAATTTTTTCAAATGAAAACAATATTACTCGAGTAAGTGAAGAAAACTCTTACATAGGGCCATTGATGATACTGTCGTCTCATCAAAGATCTTAACAGCGAACTCTTTCCAAGTGAAAGGAAGCTCCCCGACAGTGCAGAGGCTTTTCCGGCCTGAGATCAGACTCTTTATGTAGTCTCACTAACTCAGCAATGATTGCTCTCGACTTCAGGAGTTATTGTAACCTGCAAGGAGTAAACTAATGTCAACATAAAAAATATGAACAATATTCAATAAGATAAACCATAATTATACCAACAGCCACTGAGACAAGTTGTACCATGAGATCCCACTTAGCTTAGGAGACTGTACAGTAAGAGAGAAAAAACAGAGTAATTACCAGAACTGTGCATGGCTTAGACAACGAAACGAATACATATGCAGTGAAAAATCAAGGGCACATGCGGATACACGTGAACAACCTAAGCACAGTTTTAGGAAAAGGTGAAGTTGTTACCTTAATAGAAATAATGGCACAAGAAGTAGCACCAATCTCGTAACCAAAAAGCAAAGCTCCAAGAGCTGGTAAGAGAAACCTGCAACAAATGTCTGCTTGGTATGAACCATGTGCAAACCAAACATTAGCTTTTTTAGAAGAAACATTGGCAATAATCTGTTAATAGCAACCACAATCTTTCTGTGACCACAGTTGGTGGTGTTATGACTTCCTAACAATAGAAAACGACAGAAAAGAACTCACGGGGAATGGCTGCAAGAACAGAGTAGTCTTCTGGGCTGTGGTGTTCTCCTTAATCAAAGGTTCTTTGACCGAGCTAATCCCACCTGAAGATAAATCACCAACCTACACACCAACACCAGTTGCACATATTACATGGAAATTAAACTAAAATTCCAACCCTAAGACGAAAAATTCAAACTCAACCTACATATTGCATTTCACGACTTTCTAAAGCCCTCAATAAACAGAACCTAGTGCATTTTTTTGTTGGTGAAACGGAGAAAAGAGGAAAAATATCAAACGAAGATGTGTAAAAGAGAAGCTCGACATGTCCAAGAAAAACGATCGATTGCTTCTCGGAATCAAACACCATGGTTACGACATTTGCTTCGCAGATTAAGAATGGAGGGGAGACGGCAAGGTTGAATTGTAGAAGAATAACAGTGAAGCCCTAATTGACTCGAGAGTTTCACTTATTTTTCAAACAATACGCAGAATTCCACTGATTTAACACGGAAACACAAATCAGACCAGACCAAACTCCAACCAATTCGACTAAACCAAACCGAGACGTGGGACCCATAATCATTAAAAGGAAGCTGACGTGGATGCCTTAAGAAGAGAAGAAACTGTGGCATTATATATATGATTCTAAACAAACCAACTCGATGTTTATTGTTTGTTTGCTCAAACTCAAGACTGGTTTAGGGATGATATAAGACATGCAAAGTTAATTTTGAAACGAAATTGATACTTATGGTCTTTCCAATCGTTTTAATTTTAATTTGATTTGTATTATACAATATCATTTCAAGGTGTCAACACAATTTCATGTATATACCATTTGACATTCAATTATAAATGATATAAGAAACTACTAAACAAACCATATTGGCCCATGCGCTATTGGCGATTCAACAACATCAAATTATATTAAAGATAGCTATGTTCCCATGGATGTCAGCAATTTTGCGTGATTGTACAAGTGTATGTGTATCTCAGTCTTCTCACATAAATTATTAACGAGAAGCGACAGAAGAGAGAGACAGAACAAAAGCCAATGAACGAGTCTCGTGAACGTGAAAATGAACAAGCAAGCTGCTTATTAATTATTATTTTGTTAGATATTTAACTAAGGCCTATGAGAGAAAGCGGTTCATATGAGAGTGCGATATATTGGAGTTTTCCAAACTGCTTTAGTCGCACATTGTTTTCTCGTAACGAGGTTAACTAGAGTGTATTTTGTTAACTGTAATCAGTGGAACCACTTGACTAAATATATATATGCGCTCCGCTTCAAAGTTTAAACATCATTACAACAATTGTACTCGTTTACATCTTAATGACAAGTAAGTTAGACGAAAACTATAATGTAAATATCGAAACTAATTTCGGTGTGTGACGTAGCCACGTAGGGTTTCAATGCATTTCTGATGACATAAAGTTAAAAAATTTCACTAGAGGTCAATTTCCGTTTCTATAGACGAAAACGTGTTTGGAATGTATGATGTTAGATGACGCAGAAGTGCAACGCTAATTTTTATTATCTTTCAAAACTAATATTATACACTAGAATATAAAGGAGGAAGACGTCCACACATGAGTAAAGGTTGGTATCGCTGACGCTGAGAGCCGCCCAAATGTTTCTGGTGGCCGAGGAGGAAATTAGCATCGTGATATCCTGTTGGGCCACTGAATGCAGTTTAATTTCTGTTCATTTTTAACAATTTCTTATTAATATTTTTCTAAAAGAAAATTCTGATTAAATTCTAAAAGGATAAAGTTTTGGATGGCAGTTCAGTTTGGTAATGACCTTCTTCTTCAGATAGTTTGGATATGTGTTGTTGATGTATTGATACATCACCACTCAAACTCAGTGGCGGAGGTAGGAAAACTTTTTTTTCAGGGAGTCAATTTCGAAATTAGCATATATCATAAGAGTTATTTAGCTAATAATCAATTCAATACTAGTATCTTATAATTAAAACCAAAATACAACACATGTAGAAATCATAAGAAAATATAACAAAATGATAATGACAAAAAGTTAGATAGTAGTATAAATTATTTTAGGACCTGACGGTGTAACCGCAGCGGTTGTGGTGCGATTGCGGATATTTGTGGATGCAGATAGTTGTAGTTTTAAGTGTTTTTAAGAGATTTGTACGAATGATACATCGGTTAGAAATTAGTATATTTGCGAAATACTTATGACTGATTAATTACCAAATACAGAGTTGTTAAATAATAAATTAACAATATTTATATTTTATAGAATTATAAAAGTATTAAAAATCATAACTATTAAAATATTTATAAAATTATATTTATAAATTTAAACTATTAAATTTTTTAAAATTATATTTTTTTTTGTTTTCAAGTTTTATAATAAAAATTAAAATACAATGTATATATTTTAGTATTTCTATTATTTCAATTTAAAATTTTTTATTGAATATTTTTATTTTTACTTTTATATTTTTCTTTTAAAAATGAAATTTACTCTTTCGCAACCGTCTGCAACTGCAAACGCTACTTGGAATCAATTTTTGTTTTTAAGAAATTTATAGCAGTTTGAAACGATTTGTAATATTTTCTATGATTCTTTTAAAATCCAACAGCTGTTACCAACCAAACTGCTGTTTGCGTTTACGGGTAGTAACAAAGAAATCAATCATGTCTCTAATCACAGTTTATGCCGTATGGTGTTGAGATGTGTATACGTATTTTCATTTGTGTATAAAAGTTTGTATATACGTATGTGTTTTGTACATTTACGTTACCATACAAAAGTTACACACATGTGACTTCATAATTGCCTGTTGTGTGCTAGCCAATCCAAATTGTTTCCTTGACAAGTTGCGACTGACATACGTGAATTTTAGATTAATCCCAACTTTACTTTAGCCCTCGGGAACTGGTTAATTGGTTACTATAACTCGTGAAAACTGTCGAGTGTTTGTATAAGAAATACTTTGATGCATCATGTATGCTCATTCAGTATATTGAGAATCATTTGTTCTGTGAGTATACATGATAGTTACTAATATGATCCCTATATTTCCTTGGTAAATGATTTTATTGTCCAATACTTCATAATGCGTGTTATGCTTACAAACTGTGCATTAGCTTTTCATTGGTTTTGTTTTTTAGTGTTCCTAAGAAGCGTAACTTATACGTATACGTGATACTTTGCTACAAATATCCACAGCTCAATATATATTTTGTTATGTTAATTTCAAAGATTAGTTACAGACGTATTAAGATCAAGATTAGTCTCTGCCTAAGGAGAGAACGAACTTCCCATTTTGTATTACTGTCTCCGTGTACAAAAAAACAGAGATAAAAGTAGAAATCCCTAGAATCAACACATTATTGGTCCACAAGGACCACAAGAAATGAAAACGATTAAACAAAAATAAAAGGAAGAAAATGGTAGGAATCTATAGAAAATGTAAGGTCAGGTCCTAGCATCCTACATTGTATGACACAATATATTTTAAAAATAAATTTTACATCTTTATAGATACAGAAACAAAATCAAATTAATAATTAATAATGATATTTGACTCAGTTAGCATATGCATTGTAGAGATGCAATGCATGCAATGCAAATTGCTAAGTAGGCACGGTCAACGAGAGACTTTCAAAAAATATATCTTACCTTATTAAAACAAAGACCAGAGGGGTAGAATAGTAAACCCCTCTCGCATCCGGTAACTTGTGGACACGTGCCTTCATCGCTATCAAATAATTGACAATCCCGAAGCCCCAACAAAGAAGTCTCTCGACACCTGTCGGTCAGTGAACGGAGACTAAACGGTGTATAGTTATCACTACTAATAAGGGTAGTCACGTAATTACAAAGGTCATTAAGACCTATATAAACACTACTCTGTCGGCTCTTTGAACCGGTGGAAAAAAAACAAGGTGGTTCTGTCTGTAAAAAAACGAGTTTCGTGTTTCACTCAGATTTTGTTTCTCTCTCCCTCTTCTACTGACTTTGATAAAAAAGAAAACGAGAGTGAAAACACCTTTTCAAGGGAATGCAGAGAGATGGTCGGATCATCGCAGGTGAAGACTAAGCTGTGTGATCGGTTTAACCGATCTGTCGGCGGCAGGAACTGCCACCGTAAACACGTCGAGGACGGGTGATCATATCCAACACTCTCGAATTCTCCGGACATCGAAAGCTTATCAAACCTTTTTTTCTGTTTTATTTTTACTTTTTAATTTTTAAAATCATCGTTGTAATAAAATAAATAAAAAACATGGTCGGACCAAAACCGGTGGAGAATGGATCTGACGTTGGGGCAAGCACGGGCCTCCTCCACGGACGTTACGAGCTAGGTCGTCTCCTAGGGCACGGGACATTCGCTAAGGTCTACCACGCGCGCAACGTATCAACCGGGAAAAGCGTGGCGATGAAAGTCGTGGGGAAAGAGAAGGTGGTGAAAGTCGGCATGGTGGATCAGATCAAGCGAGAGATCTCTGTGATGAGGATGGTGAAGCATCCCAACATCGTCGAGCTCCACGAGGTGATGGCGAGCAAATCCAAGATCTACTTCGCGATGGAGCTCGTGCGGGGCGGGGAGCTGTTCGCCAAAGTCGCGAAAGGAAGGCTGCGCGAGGACGCGGCGCGCGTGTACTTCCAGCAGCTGATCTCCGCCGTGGACTTCTGCCACAGCCGCGGGGTTTATCACCGAGATCTGAAGCCGGAGAATCTCTTGCTTGACGAAGAAGGTAACCTCAAGGTCACCGACTTCGGTCTCTCTGCTTTCACCGAGCATCTGAAGCAAGACGGGCTTCTCCACACGACGTGCGGAACTCCGGCGTACGTTGCGCCGGAGGTTATACTAAAGAAAGGTTACGACGGAGCTAAGGCGGATCTGTGGTCCTGCGGGGTGATCCTCTACGTGCTCCTCGCTGGTTACTTGCCGTTTCAGGATGATAATCTCGTGAACATGTATAGGAAGATCTACAGAGGAGACTTCAAGTGTCCCGGGTGGTTTTCTTCAGATGCGAGGAGGCTCGTGACGAAGCTTCTGGATCCGAATCCGAATACCCGGATCACTATCGACAAGGTTATGGACTCGCACTGGTTCAAGAAACCCTCGACTAGATCAAGAAACGAGCCAGTGGCGGTAACACCAGAGGCTGAGGATCTTGATGTGTCCGTGCACAAGTCCAAGGAAGAGACGGAGACGCTAAACGCGTTTCATATAATTGCGTTGTCCGAAGGGTTTGATCTCTCGCCCTTGTTCGAGGAGAAGAAGAAAGAGGAGAAGGTAGAGATGAGGTTCGCGACTTCCCGGCCGGCGAGCAGCGTGATATCGAGCCTTGAGGAAGCGGCGAAGGTCGGGAACAAGTTTGATGTGAGGAAGAGCGAGTGTAGAGTGAGGATCGAAGGGAAACAGAATGGCAGGAAAGGGAAGTTGGCGGTTGAGGCGGAGATATTCGCGGTGGCTCCGTCGTTTGTTGTTGTGGAGGTGAAGAAAGATCATGGGGACACTCTTGAGTACAATAACTTTTGCAGTACTGCTCTTAGACCAGCTCTCAAGGACGTCTTCTGGACTTCTACTACACCTGCTTGATTTTTAATCTGTTTAATAAATCTTGTGTGTTTTTAATTCCTCTGTCTGTAAAATATTGTTGGGTTCTAGATTCGGTTCTTGATTCTTGTTCTTGTTCTTGATTAATGAGTATCCCTTGAACTTTGATTAATCGTGTAAAAAAGGTTCGAGTCTTTTCATCATTTGTGTCGTTGCTGCCGATTTGTTGCGTCACGAAGCAGAGAATGTTTGTGTGGTGTGTGTTCGTGCGGTGTTAGAATCGTGTCTTTGAAAATTCCATATCAATAAATGAGTATTTATGACCCTTTAAGAATGTTCAAGTGTCAATTTTTATGCATTCTCTATGTCTCTCTTGTTTTTCTTTTGCACGTCTCTTACATTGTAATTTGTAAATAATGATCATGACATAATCTTTTGAAACTTTCCTACTTGTAATGTCTTAAGTAGGACTGGGCGTTTTTACCTCAACCCGAAATACCTATCTAAATCTGAACCAAAAAAATCAAAACCGAATCCGAATTGCTATACAAAAATATCCGAATGAGACTTATGAGTTTAGTACTTTGGTGTTGAGTTATAATCCGAACCGAACTAAAATCCAAACTAGGATCCGATAATATCCGATTAGTTAAATATGTTAATGTTTTATATATTTTAAGGTGATTTAGATATTTCAAAGTATTCAAAATATTTTTATAGTTTGTTTAATTTGTTATTTTGAATACATTTTAGCTAATTTAGATAGTTTAACTAATATTTAGTTAGATTTATAAATAATTTATATATTTTGAAATAAAAAAAATTGTCAATTTTCGAGGTTTAAAAAGATATTTTTTGGACGATTTTAAACAATGGTTACATCCGATCCGAACAGAACTCGGAAAGAACCAAATCCGAAAAGAACCAAACCGAATCCGATCTAATAATTAGTAAAACCTAAATAATAATTCTGGACATAACACCGAAAATCCGAATCACCCGGACTGATACCGAATGGACCACCGAACGTCCAAGCCTAGGCCTAGTCTTAAGATTCATGTGTATACTGATAACTCATTGAATTTGAGTTCGAATTGACTTTGAATCTTCTCGAGATAAACACAGTAGAGCAATTGATAATTCATAACAGTTAGATAACTCATTGAACGTCCAGGCCTAGGCCTAGTCTTAAGATATATATATATATATATATATTTTTTAAATAACATAACGAATGTTGTTTATAATTTTAACCAAGCGAGGACGGCCTAGTGGTTTTGAGGGAGCTTCGACTCCAATACGGACCCGGGTTCGAATCCCGCTGGCCACTGGGGGTTAAATTTAAAATCTGGGTTCCTCCAGTGTCCGGTGACCGAGGCGTACTCCGGCCGATAATGTAGGCTGATACGGACACTCGCCGCTAGTCTGGATCCACTTCGGTGGATGCCAGGATACACCGGATTATTCAAAAAAAAAAAAAAGATAAGTCAGTTCTAGCAAAGAAAAAAAAGATAAGTCGGTTAACTATCGATTGGAGAAAACTTGTGATGTAATTAATCAAGTCGGCGTATTCGGCCTAATTAACTTGGCAAAAGGCTACGCTCCAACGTGGTACCAATAGTATGATATGATTAAGGATAAGATTTTGTTTCTCATTTTTTACACGTCTCTTACATTGGAGTGATTAGAACATCACCTTTCGTCGTAAGTCTCTCCCTTTCGGGTTAATGTAGATCAGTCTCTTTTCTTTTTAATCTTTTCTTTCTATGGTCCAATTTATAGTGTCTTATTGATTCAGACGCTCTTAAGAGTCATGTGGGTATTGATGCGTGTCCACATAACTCCATAAAAAAGTTTATTCGTCTTAACTTTATCGAGTCTTCTCCCTATCTGCATACTAGAAGTATCACACATTTTAACTCGTAAAAATTCAGTCTAATAACTTTAGCAATTGGATTATAGCTCAAACGTGGTATCGATAATATGATTAGTGATAAGTTGTTTTCTCCCGTCAAATACAAATGGGGATAAGTATTACTAAAATTATAGAAGATAAAAAAATAGTGGAGTAGAAAAGAAGGTGGATCCTGATAATATTAAAAGGAAAAAGGAAGATGAGGTGGGCAACATAACAAAAGTAGAAGTTGCGTGATTGAGATAGATGTTTCATGAACCATATTATATGTTATCTGTTTAACATTTTATTAATAAAGTTTCGTTATCATATTTGACATGTGATCAATTACAGATATGCAAACTTACAACCCATGAGTTATTACTTGAAAAATAACAGTGACATCAAATATTTCAACACGTATAACTGTCCAGTGCCAGTGATCGAAGTTTATGAATTATAGTTTTCTTATTATTAGCATTTTGGGTCTATTTGTAGAAACCTCGAATGATGTACTGTAAAAGCTTCAAATTATCTTAATGAATGTTTTTGATAAAATATCACTTATAAATGTTGTATTGGGACATCAGTCACTTTAATAGCTGTTTTAAGTTGACATGATAAGTAATTTATAACTGAACTAGTTTTCGGTCCCGTACGTAGTACGGGAAAAAATTCTTAAATTTTTGTATGTTTAACATATATTTTGAACCTATATTAACAATAGACTTTGGGTTTAAAATATACTAACACCGCATATGTTATCTCTACTATTTTTGGGTGTCAAGAGATACCAGAAAAATGTTAATTTGTATTTGCATAATATAACCATATATATGAATAATATATAGAGAAAATCATCAAAATTTACTGCAGTAATAAACTAACATTCTTATATTGACAATATTACCTCTATCTCGTTCCAATAGAGAAACACCAATATGTCATCTTCACGTTTTTTATGGCAACATGAGTTGTTTTTCTTTTGCCTTATATATAAATCTATAATAAACAAAGAAAAACTCAATAACAATGAAACAACGGAAAGAAAAGTGCTAAAATAATACAGGGTCTGGTTTCTTAAATATATTTGTGCAATCTTGTGCCTGAAATTAGGAATCTGAAAAAATAGGGATTTATCTACACTTATAGAAAACTATGTCAGAGTTCATTTTAGTTATAGAAAATTTATTTATAATTTTATAATTTTTTGATTGGCTTAAGTTTTATGATGTCGATATAACTAATTAGCGTTAATTGTTACTTGTGTTAACTAAATTCCTCGGTATCTCTATTTTGTTTTACAACTCCAAAATTTTATGATTTCTTAAGGTCATCAACAACACTGCTAGACTACACAAACAACAAAAGAAAAATGTTACATATTTTTTATATAAGTAGGATAATAGGAAATGCACATGCACTTTTTCACACAATTCAAATACAGATATATGTAATATGAAATTTGCTGAAAAAAAAATTGGATAAAGTATACCTTAGTCACTGATGAATTTTTTATTTTCCATTCTGTTACAAAAGACGTAAGCTCTGATTCAAGTGCCATCTTCAACAAAAAAAAAGAGATTATTTGTTATAGAATAAGAGAACACTGTTGAATATCTAAGAAAACAAAGAAGAGTTGACAATGAAAAAGATAGAGAAGGAGAAAAAAAAGAAGAATAAATTAGTCCATCTAGAAGTTAATATAGGAAAAAGAACAGTTTGAAGTTTGTGAACGTGGGATTGATTTATTTGAGAAAATCCAGGAATTTAGTTAGTTGGAGGTTTAGATAAATAGAAATCGCTTGAATGTTATTTTTCATTATTTTTAATTTTTTTTTTTAAGAGACTTTCCATGTGTCAGAATACTATTGGCAAGGTGACTTGCGCTTTAGTATATAGGGATAAGAGATGGAAGTTGTGTTCAGGTTTAGGGAATACAGCTCAGTTGATGACAGAGAGTTGTGGTTCACCTTGTTCTGTAATTGGCAATTTGGAAGCACTAGAAATACTGAAAAGAGTAATAATTATATAATAACTTTTTGGCATTTAACATCCATATCAAATTAAATATATAAGTACTTATAATTGAAAGGCATTATATATGTAGAATGTATTATTCTTTCCGTATCCGATATTCGAGATCTCTCACGTATTCATAAAGTTGAAGTACGAATTATAATGGCCTTCCAACAAAAAATGGAAGAATTAAATTTACTTTTGAAACTTTAAGGGAGCAATCATGGGTCATAAAGTCGAATACGATGAGACTGATCGATTAGAATGATAAATCCACATGGGTTTTAATTATAAGTTTTACTCCACATGGAGTATACTTTTACTTGATTTCAAATTTTCAATAATTAAGACGAGACATGATCACGAAGATATTGGCTTTGGTTGATTGGTTCTGTCCACAAAACACGAAATGCCACCATATGCATGTGCTACCGTTGATCTTTGTCCATGTGGTTTCTTATCCGATCTTCTTGGAATTGAGATGATGTCTATTGTTCGAAAAATGACCATCAAATGGATGGCGTAGAATAAATGGATCATGCGATGTATATGTAGTGAATAATATACTGATATGTATTATCTGATATACTGTAGTAAGCAAAACAATTAAATGACGATCTTGAAAACTGTCGTGTGGTTATAATTTCTATCAAAATTCGACTATTTGGTTGTCTTCAATTCATATATGTTTTGTGTATATTTTGGGGTTTAAATTAAAATTAACTGTGCACCGCGCTTAAACCAGATATACCACACCGTCTCTCACCGCATTACAAATCATACAAAATTCGTGGATGGTGACTTAAGGGTGGTTAACGTGGTTGGACCAAATAGCATCACTTCTTATATTACATTTGCTATAAGTTTCTTTTAGTAATAACATTAAAATAAAGAGTCATGCCTGGATTAAAAATTTAAACCTTATTGTAAATTTTAATATCAATCAGCCTAATATGTGTGAATATACTGTTGTTCAAAGATGGAGTGCTTCGGTTGCATGTCGATATTTGGTAAATGGTAAATACAGAGAAAAAAAACGTATGGATTGGAGTTGTTTGTTCTGTGATTGTGCTTTGGTGTATAACACTTTAGCAGCTTGCCAATTTATTATTATTATTTCCTTAAACTTCCGGGAAAACTCTTTGTAAATACTCTTTTTACAAGGTAAAAAATAGATAGGGGATTTTTCTTTTATTTTATCATTGGTTGATATTTTTTTTTGTAAGTTACAAACTTACAATGGTCGTGCTGTTACGCATATGCATGTGGGATTTGTGGGACTAAGTCAGGAATCTGCAGTTGTATATGATTGGATTTAGTGATAGCATGCAGTTCACTAAAACAGAAGAAGGCTTTATGTAGGTTTATAATGTGAACCATCTTGTTTTTTATTCTTTTTTGCCAAGATGGTTCAGATTGTAGGTTCTTGCTTTTGTAAAAACTTTCTATCATCTATAATGTTTACAATTTAGCAAAAAAAAAAAGAAGGCTTTATGTGCATATATAATTAGTCCAAAATGTTATAATAGTTTTACCTTTGCTTCTGAAATGGGTTATCAAACATAACCACCACACAGCACATTGCTCCTCTTTTTGATATGTTCATATATTAAGATTTTGACTATCAATATGGAAAGTGTTTTTTTTTATAAAACTAGAGTTCAAATCATAGACTCCAAATGGAGACGTACGTGTGGGATCGTTCACGGTCGTCGATTGTATGGCCTTGTTGAATTTACATAGCTTGATTAATGGGCCTTAATTTGAGCCCATTGTAAGTGCTTTTAATTGGATCGTTCACTGTTATTAATAATTACTTCAAAAGATCGACCACCAAGGTAGTAAGCAACGAGGCCGAACGATCGACCAAATAATTAATGTCATGGGTATGGGCTTGGGCATGCGTGTTATGTCATTTCGCATCTTTTTACAAAACGGGTCTGTTTGTTAACTAACATGTTCTCAAAAAATGTAAAAGACACCCAAAACAATCAAAACACAAATTAAACTATCAGCTTAGGAAGCTGAACAGAAACCATCAAGTAGTATAACTCGAAATCCCCGAGTGTAAGAGCATCTCCAACCCCATTACAAAATTTACTCTAAATTGAAAAATTGAATTGAAAATAGAGTGGAAAATAGAATGATAATCAAAAAATAAAAGCATTACTCTATTTATGGAGTAATGTTTTTATTTTTTTGTCATTACTAAATTTTCAACTCCATTTCTTAATTTGGAATAAATTATAGAGTGAGGTTGGAGATGCTCTAACACTGTATTGTGAGATAGAACTTAAAAATTTGTTATTTTGTTTGATGGCAAGACCATCCAGGTATGTGATATGAACATATTGCAGTGTATAAACAAGCATTGTATATGAGTCTTGGACTTATGAGACGCCTGTGATACATTCTCCTTAATCCCACCTAAAGTATTCCTACTCGCATTAGAAACTATAAATAGAGATTGATATGCATACAAAGGGAGAAGTAGTATACACCATGTTTGTGAAAGACGTGGACAAATGAGAAGTAGATAAGTGTTGTCTAAAGCTATGAAAAAATAAAGTGAATTTGCTTTTGAGTTTTCAAAGGTTTTGGAACACGAGATGACCCTAATTAACTATTCTTCTTTCCCATCAACCCATATTCTTTCATTTTCTCCAATTTCCGTTCCTTTTCTTGTTTGTTTGTTTGTTTATTTTAGTTCATATGTTTCTACAAGTACAACGCCAAATTTTACCACGTGCAAAAGAATCCAAGGAATAGTGACTTGTGTTATTGATCACTGCATAATGTTTATAGAAGCATCCATAATCTAGTTGTTAATCACGAGATTAGTGTTTTTATTAACCAGTATAAAGCATAAAAACAGTTTGCAATGCTGTCAACATGAAAATGAAAACCTTGTTCTGATTTCTTCCGAATTCTTATTACTTAGGAGATGCATCATAATTTATCTATTGGTTTTTTATGCTATATATTTCAAACTTTATATAAACAATCAAACAAAATTTCGCTTATTCGTACTCTTTTGTCATATACTAGTTAATAGTTTGTCCGTTGTCGAGTAGATACACTTCAAATTAATTTTGTCCTCGTTCTCACAGACTCATAAAGTACACTTGGTTCATATATAATCCTTCAAGCTGCCTCCTCTTTTTCCATATTATTAAATGTAATTTTTGTGTGTACTAATCCATCTAAAATGTTTTATATATTTAATCATTGTGTTACTTTAGTAATATGTTTGGTTACAAGATCAAACAGATTTGAAAACAAAATACAAAAAATAATTATACCTTAAGTCGAGTTAGTTTGTAAATCGAAATGCCAAGAACACCAAATAAGGCTTTTTGGGTTTTCTTTTGATCAGTTGAGAATTTGATTCGGTGAAATTGAGAGAGGATGTACTAAAAGAAAACACGTGGTTGGTGAACACATTAAAAGGCCTTCAAATGTCGACAGAAGTACAAATTAATCCACACAGTCACAAAAAAGAAGAGTGTCCAGTGGTGAACATTCAATCTTATTTACTCTCCAAGTTCAAACTCAAGACAAAAAAATTATCAGCTCATTATGTTAGATTAAAAAGGATTAACCGAACAAACGGTACACAACTACAAACCATTTACAAAACGCATATAAAAACCCACGTTTAATTTGGAAAAAAAAAATTATAGTATGTCAGGACTACAATTTTCGGGATTGAAATTTTCCCTTGATATATGGCTATTAATCAAATCTAGAGAAGTACCTTGATTATATGTGGGATATTACAAAGTACTCACTCCGTTTCTAAAAAATCCACGTTCCGAAAAAACCTTCATTTTAAAAAGATACAATTTTATATTTTTAATACATTGATTAATGACAAATTGCACATTTCAAAAAATATAATTGTATCTATTAAAATTTTATTGGTTAAAAATTATAGGAAATAAATCATTAAGAAAAACAATGTAATAGTAGTTACAATTTTATGTTGGGAGTATGTCATTATAATTAATGTCATTAAGGCTAATTATATCTTTTGATTCTGGACCAAAATTTATGAGACCTACATAAACTAATTACACAAAATAAAGATAATATTGATACATTTGTAAACTAACTATAGTTTCTTTTGCAAGGCACGTTGTTAGTATTGTTTAATGGTTTTTATGATAATTGTTTATAGCCTTCAAAGTTAGCAATTTTTTAGTTACACTTATATATTAATCCAACAGTGTTTTAATTATTTTCGATATCTAAAAATTTAGCTATAAGAAAATAATACAAAAACAAAAAATTTAAACCAAAATTATTCAATTTTAAAAATACATAAATTACTTACAAAATATATATTATTTTTAAATAAGATTTCTGTAAATTAAAAAGAATCTCGTGCTTGATAATCGATATATGTTAATGATTTTGAATTTGCTTAAAACAAAATTCACTACCTAATTTAATACAATTATAATTCTGAAAATTTAATGAATTATAAAAGCACAAAGATAATACGTAAAACAAATAATTTAAAACATAATTAATAAAAATATTAACTATGATATGATTTTCGCGAATATAATTCATTTATTTCATTTTTATTTTACTACTTAAAATTAGCAAAAAAAATACTAAACAATTCAAAATAGATTAATTTCACAAAACTAACTGGCAAAATTGTATTTTGAAACATTATATTCTATCTGTTTCATATCAAATGTCGTTTTAGATTTCTACACACAGATTAATAAATTATTTAATTTTAGATATTTTTCAATATAAAACATCATTATCCATATATCTACTCATATTTTAACCAATAGAAAATAAATTGGAGAATAAAATTAATGAATTATGCATTGAAATGTTAAAACGACACTTATTTTGCAACGATAAATTTTCTCTACAATGACACTTAATATGAAACAAATGGAATATATTAAGGGAAAATTCCTTAAAAATACACAAACTGAATTTCTTTTACTGAAAAAATACACGAACTTTTTTGGCTTCCCAAAAAATACACAAACTAATTTTGATTGTCCATAAAATACACGAACTTTTGAATTTTGAAGGTTTCACACCTCGATTTTAACGGTCTAAACAGTGACTAACAGAATAGTAAGATGCCGTTAGACGCCGTTAACTCTGAATAAAAAGTTCATGTATTTTATGGACAACCAAAATTAGTTCGTGTATTTTTTGGGAAGCCTAAAAAGTTCGTGTATTTTTTCAGCAAAGGAAATTTAGTATGAGTATTTTAAGGAATTTTCAAATGGAGTTTGGATATTTCATATCCTATTCAGATGCTAAATATCTGGACCCAATACAGATCCAAAATTTTATATTTGTAAACTTTCAGTTTGGTTTTGGACCGAATATTTTCGGATCAGTTTCGATCCAAGTTTTTGAATCCGGCTAAAATATCTAGACCTAATCTTGACATTTTAGCCGGATTCAAAAACTTGGATTGGAACTGACCCGAAAATATTAGGTCCAAAACCAAACCGAAAGTTTACAAATATTTGTTGGATCCAAACTCTTCTACTTGAAAGAATTGAAACCAAAAAGAACTGATCCGAATAGACATGGGCCTAATAAAATCGACACGAATAGATTCAATCCGACAAGATCTTTTTGCTAACAATTTTGTTATTATTTTTGCAATATTTTTTAGTTTTGTTTTTGTAACAGAAACATTTTTAATTAATATGAAACTTTCAATGTAAAATTTAGAGTTGTTTGTGAATTTTTAGATATATATGATAGATTTCGACTAAATTGGACTCAACAAATATTTGTAAACTTTTGGTTTGGTTTTGGACAGAATATTTTTGGGTCAATTCCGACTCAAGTTTTTGAATCCGGCTAGACATTAATTCGGTCCAAAATCAAACCGAAAGTTTACAAATATAAAATTTCGGACATGTATCATGTGATAGAGAATGTGTTTTTTTCAGGTCTTTGGGTCGGGTTTGGACCGTTTTTTCGGGATCTGGATTTTTCAGATCGAAAATATCTGGTCCAAAACCAAACCGAAAGTTTACAAATATAAAATTTTGGATATGTATTGGGTCCAGATATTTAGCCTCTGAATAGTATATGAAATATCCAAACTCCATTTGAAAATTCCTTAAAAATACACATACTAAATTTTCTTTGCTGAAAAAATACATAAACTTTTTAGGCTTCCCGAAAAATACACGAACTAATTTTGGTTGTCCATAAAATACATGAACTTTTTAATCAGAGTTAACGGCGTCTAACGGCGTCTTACTATTCTGTTAGTCACTGTTTATACCGTTAAAATCGAGGTGTGAAACCTTCAAAATTCAAAAGTTCGTGTATTTTATGGACAATCAAAATTAGTTTGTGTATTTTTTGGGAAGCCAAAAAAGTTCGTGTATTTTTTCAGCAAAAGAAATTCAGTTTGTGTATTTTTAAAGAATTTTCCCTTATATGAAGAAAAACGGTGTGATACAATTATACAGTACATAAAATCAGATTTTAAAAATAATATGTTATAAATTTATTATATAAACTAAAGTTTTAACAGGTTAAATAAATCCCGGGCAGACGCTTTTGATACTTATATAGTTTGCAAAATTAACCACAAGTGTGATATTGTGCTACTATATATTGGGCTCATTATAGCAATTATTGTTTCAAGTCGACAAAATGATTAATATTTGACTAAATAATTAGTTAATCTTCGTTATCGAAATCTATATTTTAAGCGGTGGTTAGTACAAAATTTTTGTCACCTGATTTGACGGTGTAGTTTTTGATTTCCAATGTTTTTAATTTTTAAGTACTCTACATTCCAAATAGAGGAAAAGCTGTTTTAGACAGAGTTATATTTCACTGTGATGTTGAAAGAGTTTTATGTGGTGTCAGTCGTATTATACAAGGGACAATATACTGATTGTTAAAATGTTGACCAAAAACAAATTATCATTATAACACAGAGGGACAACATACTGATTGTTAACAAATGCTGACAAACATTTTTATGGAGGTGGGAACAAAACAAAAGTACTAGACAGCACAGACAGTTAAATAAAATACGATACATTATAATAATTTTAATATGGAAAATATGTTTATCTAGTGGCCTAATCTTTCTTTTTTTTTGCCATCTGAAATATTATTAAAGAAATCATAATACAAAAGGCCCAAAAACCGGCCCATACAAAACACCCAAAATAGGTATACTAAGCCCACTAAAACAACAAACTCCAAACCCAAAAATAAAATCCGAGGCCCAACTACGCCACCGATCGCTGCACCAACGCATCTTCCACGTGTTGGAACTGCAAAAACCAAGAGACGCGTGGCAGAGAAAGAGGCTTCGTCATCTCGAAGGTTGGAGATCGTCGCCGGGACCGTTAACCGGATACATCGCCGGAATCGTGATTCACCAACTCCTTTCCCAGATGAATGTCGACGCTGCTAAAACCCAAACACAGAACCATCAGAAACTCCCGGTACAAATCACGACGACCACCGAAATCCACCTCCAATAACAGTATTAGGGGTATAGGATTCGGAGTCAAAACATCATCGGCCCGAGCCTAAGATAGCTTCAATCGAAGAGATCGAAACCTACTCTTATCCCATCTGCCACCACAGAAAGGGGAACCCCTTTTCACACAGCTCGATACACTTTCCCGAGACGCAGAAGCCGGCGACCACCACCGACGAAGATCCGGCGCGGCCCCAGAATAGACCGATAGACGCCTCGTTCTCCCGGAGCCGAAACAAAACGAAAGAGAAATGGATCCTAGAGATTCTCCCTCGCCGATAACGACATGCATAAAAGAAAACATAAACAAAGAGCCGGACCGATGGTGGCTAAGAGAGCCAACCCGCCGGCCGGAAGCACACGCAGTCGGTGGTGTTTTCTAGAGATGGAATAGAGCGATTTCCTTTTCTCTCTCTGCAACAGTGATGCCCCCTAGTGGCCTAATCTTCCTAAAGACGGAATGGATCAAAACTCTATAATAAATTTAGAAAAAAAGACTAACTGGAAGAGAAAAACTATATATTCACTACGCATCAGAACTCTTATGTTTAAATCTTACTTTATGCATTTTCTTAAAGGCAATTCTCTCAAATAAGTCTAGTTTATGATTTATGACTGAATTTTACAGATTAAATAAGTATTAAATCAAAGATCACTCTAGGCAACGTCGTGTGTTAGAAATATGTAAATTCATTCAATTTGATTGGAGACAAACTGTTATAAATTTAGTAGATATAACTACAAATCTAGTGGATTGTTTTTTTAGAGATAGATGTTTTCGACTTTTGCAGAATAATTTTAAGAATGTAAACTTGATATATTCTCAAGAGTAGAAATATATGTGAAGATTCACAAACAAAATATGTTGTGATTAGAGGCATAATACTTTTTCATGTAAGCCATATATAGTTGGATAGAATTGTTTTTCAAAATATTTGTTTTAATGTACAAAATTTCTGTGGATTTTTGACCATAAAAAGATTGTATTGATTAAAAATGTACATTTTATGGATTTTTTACCAAAAATAATATTTGTATTGATGGATGAAATTGCAAATATGTAATTGTAAAAAGTATGGTGAATCACATAATGATGATACTCGTTCAAAATTCTATGATTTACTCAAAGCCGGTCCTTGTTTTGTTGAAGTTACAAGCCAAAAAAAAAAAACTATCGTGGCTAACTAGTTTTGAACAATCTTTTTTATAGAAAATAGAAATATTTGACCATTAAACTAGTCACTTTTGCAGATTTTATGGCTAATATTATAGATAATAATATGAAGGTCGGAAGTCCATGCTTCATTGACTTCTAACCAAGGTTGGCTATGAATTTACTAACCAGATTGGTTGTCCAAAAACATATCAATAACAATTGTGGGGAACCAATCTAAAAATTGAATAGGAGGAAGACAAGAAGATTTAAAATGAAGGTCGGAATTCCATGCTTCATTGACTTCTAGCCAAGACCAGCTCTGGATTTACTAATCATATCAATAACAATTGCGGGAACCAATCTAAAAGTTGAATAGGAGGAAGACAAGAGGATCTAACAAGACTGAGATATCTTACTATTTATCGTCAGTCGTCTCTCGTACCAATTCAGTAGCTTGGTTCAATGTACCAATGCCATTAATAATTCCAGTTTAAAATATTCAATTTTAAATTTTTTTTTTTTTTTTTTTACAATTTTAAATTTTGAGTTAGTGGATGTGTTTTTCACTACCATCAGATTATCTGACGTTATTATTTAATAGACAATAAAAACGATTCATCATGAATAGCATCTAAAAGGAAATTTGAAACCTGACCCAATTAAGAAAGAACAAAACTTTTTAAATACCTTTGTCTGAGCTCTGTGTAATCACATTATGTCATCCTGTAACTTTTTGGTGTTTAAACTCAATAGTTAAAAACCAAGGTGGTCAAGTCGATAAACTATCGAGATCAATGGTAAGCCCAATCAAATATTTTCAGAAAATTTGTCTAGCTTCTCAAACTTGGCTAACTGACTTATTCGTTTTTTACTTTGTTTTCTATATTCTTAATTCGCTTTCCTTGAAATAGTATCCTCGTTTTCTTTTCTGTCATATGAACTATTTTTATTTTTCGCCAAATAAAAGTAATATTTTATCAATACTCATATGTGACAAGGTAATGTAAATCAGGAAGGCGTTCACGAAATATATGCTTTCTATCAGTATGAATTAAGATTTAACTAGATTTGGATCCGCGCAACCGCGCGGATATTTATTTTCATTTATATTTATATAAACATTTTGTATTCACTTATAAATTCGTATATATTGTAGTAATCACATATATGAGATGTGTCAATTTAATGTTTTTCAAACACAATAATATTAGAGTATACTTATTTTCATCAAATAGCTTGTTTCAAATTTTTACATGTGTTTATTTCTTCTTTTTATCTTTTTATTTGTTAGATTAGTATTTCATTATTGAATAAATAAATAGAAATAGAACTTGTTAAATATTAAAATATATTTATATTATTGTATTTGTATTTAGTTATTAAACAAATTAATATATGCATGAAAAAAAATATTTGTTAATTATTTTGTATTTAATTTATGTTAAATTTTTATCTGTCCTTTAAAACTGGATTTCATTTTAGTAATATATTTACATTTCTTCACTTTACATAATCGGTTAATATAACTTTATCATATTTATTTCAATATAATAATTTTATTTTAACATGTATAATTATGATTATAAAATAGATAAGTGTATGACAGAATTTTTATTTTAAATTTTATAAATACTAACTGTATATATATTATTGCATAATAATATTTCATTGCTAATTAAGAAATTAGTGAAATATTTACATACATTTTTTGAAAATTAATATATTGTTAAAATATTTAGATCAACATAATATTTTCTTTTAATATGATTTATTTTGATTATATAATTGATAAAATATAGAATATTTATTTTTTATTTTGTAAACGATAACTAAATATATTAATGTATAGCAATATTTCAAAACTAACCACGAAATTAGTTAAAATATTTACATATAATTTTTGAAAATTAGGTTCTGTTAAAATCTTTTTAAACAGATTTCCGAAATTTTGATATATATATATATATATGATTTAAAGATAAGTTGAATTTCAATATATTGTCACTCTTATTTATGAAATCCCTAAAATATTGGGAAGAGATTGTCTTTTATATAATATTAAAGTTATTAATGATTGAATAAAGTAATGTATTCTATCTAATATGAAGATTAATGATGATTAAAAATATAACGTGACCAACTCTAGTAGATAGTCCATTTTATAAAAAATCACCCATGAATGAGAAGTCATGACTTCTCTTTTAATAATATAGATTGGTGGTACTAATTCCCAACCATCACAATGCGAATGATCATGTGAAATTCTATCCATAGAGTTGTTTTTTTTTCAATTTGAGAGCAAGTAGTTTTTTTCTTACTTTTTAAACATGTGAAATATTTATGCAGATTCGGTTTTGAAATATGTTTATTAAAATGAGTACTGTTCATCTGCACTAGTAATTCGGATTTTTTTTTGAAAGCTAAAAGGTCTTCATAGGTCCAAACCTAAATCCCTGATTGCATTTCCAAAACTCAAAAATAATCTACTTCTCCAAAAAAAGTTCTCGACAGTTCAGATATAATTAAAATGGCTTTTATGACTTGGTGATTGTAGGTTGTAATAAGTAAGCAACCGATTTGAGTGAATCGAACAATGACTTTAACATACTGTGTAAACTAAAACATAAGCTTCTACAGTTTTAGTTTTCGAAACTGATTTTAACTCAAACAAATATTCACCAAAAACAAATTAGGTCTCTTCAATATACAAACAAAGGTTGAATTCATCAAATTAATAGAAAGAGGAAAAGTTAGGTCTGACAAAAGAATTCATTGGACAAAATAGTCACACACATACGACTTTTTCGCCGGTTGTGTTACATACGCGCCACCTTTGAAAAGCCGGTTTAAATTGAAGACCCCAGTCTGTTTGCAGATTTGACCCACCAGGTGTGCTCTCCTATCCAATTACTATAGAACACGTGTCTGAAAACCTCTAAAAATCTCTTAACAAAGATTAGACACAAAACAAACAAAAAAAAAGTTAAGAAAGTGAAAGAAAAAACCACAATCTCCGCTGGCTTGGAACCCTTTCTCTCACCTTCTCTCGTTCGACCTCTCTCCCTCTCCATCTCTTTATATACTGACTGTGTAGCCATTAGAGTCTATTCAAAGAAGAAGAAGAAACACTCATCCAACAGCGAGATCTCTTTAAATCGAAAGACGATTGAATTTAGGGTTCTTTCGTGAAAATCATTAGGGTTTGGAGAGATCTGTGAGAATGGGGAGGGAGAATAAGAGGGTTGCACAGAAAATCCAAGTGGGTTTATTGAATTAAGTTGTAAAAAGATAGAGAAGGAGGTGATTGTAGAAATGCAACAGAGAAAAACTGACAGAAGAGAGTGAGCACATGCAGGCACTGTTATGTCTCTATAACTTTGCGTGTGCGTGCTCACGGCTCTTTCTGTCAGTTGCCTGACTTCTCGCTTTCTCTCTCTTTCTTCTCTCTCTCAAATTTGTTGAACCTCCTATCATCTACATACCACTTACCTTCTTATCATCTTTTTTGTTGTGCACTTGGCTAGTAATGTGAATAAGACTGATGCCCCCTGTGCCCTGTCATTATCATTTCGTTGTGTGTAGAAATTATGTCTTTTCCTATTTCTTTTTGTATTGGTGTTGAAATGGGTGCTTGCTTTCGCTTAGGAATGTTTGTTCTTAAGCAAGTTTGGTTGAGAAAAGCTCAGATTTTTATATTTGGGTTTATCATAGAGATAAAACTTTAAGTGTGCTATATATTATGTTTGTTTTCTTTTAGTGGATCTAGGAAATGCGCGAGTTTTGATGATGATGAACCCCCACCGGTACACATTCTTCTCGAAGATTAATTAACTGTTTATTGATGGTCTCTTTTTCTTTAAATTGGGATGCAATCTGTGTTTTTTCCTTTTTGGTTTGTTAAAGTTTCTGCATGTTGAAATTCTCTAATGATGCAACTGTTTTTCTCCTTACATTTTACTTTTCAGTTTTTAGAAGCCAGATGTGGCTTTCAGGTTTCACCAAGAGCCATAAATGATGGAATAGTGATCTCTTTTCAGTTCTATTTCATGTGTAGACACTAGTTCTGTGCCGTTTCAATGGGAGTGGGAACTTTTCTAATGAGTAAGTCGGCCAGGAAACACTGAATCTAGCTGTTTGCTCTTAAAATGTCTTTTCTCTATAATTTCCTTTTTGGTGTTAGGTTTGTACGGATTAATACTTTTATTAATTAGTGTATTGAAGTCCATCTTGGAATGTGATCCAGCAGTAGGTGAAGGAGATTCGCTTAAATTGACTACTCTGCAAGTTGAGATCAAATATAAGAAGGTTGAACCCTATACCTAAAGCTTTTCTATTATATATCTTTTGTTATTCAAAGTTTTCTTCACTTTTTCTTCTAATTTGCTAGGAATTCGATTTATTAGCTTGGTTTTTGGTTTCTTCCAAGCCAAAATGTTTCATTTTCTATTGAAATTGCTGTCTTATATGGTATAAAAGGAAGTTATATGTTATTCTACAATGAAAGTTATTTATCTTCTGCTGCTAAAGGAGGATCAAACTGTTATTTTTTATTTAAATGATTTTATCTTATGAAAGTTTCTGAACATTTGATAAAAAAAAAGTTTCTGAACATTACTACATTTCAATTTATGTTTATTCTTGTTGGTTTCATCTTTTGTTGTGTTGGCCAAAGCTTAACTTTTTTGTCTTTTAATGATATTTTATCAAAATTAATTAAGTTATCAAGTGCTTAGATATTGGATGCCTAGTTTTGCAGTGATTTTCTGTAACTTGCTTTGATTATTAAGCAAAGGCATGAGATGGTGTTTTTCTTCTCTCCAAGATATTGGCTTTAGAGGGCATTTTGCTAATTTTTTGTCAACCACTCAAGTAAAAATAGTCTTTTTGGTGGGGTTTGATGAAACAAATTGTTAATGCGTCAACTTGAAATCGATAGTTGAAGTCGTGAAATAGATAATTGTGGAGATGACGACAATGTTAAAGCTATGTTTTTATCTTCTGAAATGATTGATCTTATGTTTCTTGATTGGCTATGTCTCATCAAATGTTAATGCTCGCTGGTTTGATCTTTAGCTTTGCTGTGCAAGATTGTTCTGGATGGGAAAAGTTTCTTTTGTCATCTATATGCATGGTTTTGCAATTATTTTGTCCAGCTAGTTACGAAATGCTATATAGTAATGGGTTTAAGCAGCAGTGGTGTGTTTTGTTTCCATGAATATATGTAACCGGGTTTATTGTAATCATATTCACAATTCTTATTAAAAAATCTTGTGTTGTGTGATGAAATATAATTGTAAATCTGGTTAATAACCTATTCTAGTGTCTTAAGTGATTCCCCTTGAGATCAGTAAATGTAGTTCAAAACAGATAACGAGTGGCTAGGCATAGCTTTTCCCTGTACATCAAGTGTTATCTCCAGCTTCTTTTCCTGAGCCTGGGTAGTCATGCATATATAATATGATCTATATATAAGACAGACGTTAGAAATTCATATACTTGTGTTGTTTCTGCTGATCTTCATTAGCTTATATTCAGATATTTTTTCTTGAAGTAATTCAATCAGTGAGTTCAAATAATCTTTAAACGTACCGTCAGGTTCTGTGAATAGGATAAAGACATGATTCTGTTTGGAAACCATCTAAATGTATCTTGTTTCGATTTAGAGTATCATGTTTTCATAGGGAGGGATTGAAATGTAGAGGCGGAATTAATCAACCATGTCTCTGGTATGATGTGTGATGCACCATCTGATTTCGAAGGCTACGTTGTTCTCCTTTTGTTGCATCACCAACTAAGCTATAGATTCTGATTAATTGTCTGTTGCATATCTGCATATGATATAAGTATAGAGACCAACTCTGAGGTATTAGTGGATTTCTTCTCTGCACCTTTTTTTGATTAGGAACTTGGTTCATGTCGAATGTGTCAATCGAAAAGTGTGTGTCATGCTCTTTAAATTTTTGTCTCCTGTTTTGCTTCAGAAGCACATTAACAAATTGTAAAGAACACGGATGCTAGAACATGGAATTGAACTCTGCTAACAACCGACTATAATGAACTCAGTTAAATCATCTTACATGGTGACTTAAATAGCCCGTAATAGATTAGTTAGCAACTGGTTTTATGTATTGCTACCTTGTTTAATTAGGATCTACCATCTGACTAGACTCGTACAGGATTGAGGAAAAGTAGATTATTCGTATTATCATAATTTTTTCTTGGTATTTTGTTTTACTCTAGGTCCACAAAGCTAAACCATTTCATTTGTTTGCTCTAATTCATTCCTTGAAATAACAGATTCAAAGGGGTAGCTAAACTGTTATCTTAAAATATGTTCTTGTGTGAGCTAAGTTTTGCTTGCATATTATTAATGCTTAGATTTGTCGTCTTTTACATATATATAACAAGATATGTGTCGTCTTTTCTTAGATTATGGTGTAAAGATGATACCCTGAATTCTATCAATAAGAGTGCTTCATCAGCGGTCCAATTTTCAGAAACAGCTAAAGGTTCGATCCTGCTCATGTTCACAGCAACATGTGTGAGTTTATTATGATTATTTGGTAATGTTATTGTTTGTTTTTCCCTTTTCCCGAAAGTTACTCTTATAGAGAATTGTGGATTTGTGAATTTCTTTTACGGATCTTTTAATCGAGAGATTAGTTGTTGAACTGATCAAATAACAATCAAACTAGATGGTGAATCTGTATGCTGGCTTAAAAGAACGGATTCATCTTAAACCGGGTAGATACAATGCGGAGTAGTCGACCAATATTTAGGCTAGTTGGCCAATTTTTTGGATTATATGTTTTGATTGTGTTGCTTGTAATATCTGCACCAACTAAAGGTAATTGACAAAGTGAATGATAAACTTCTTTGAGGCCTTTGTTTAATAAGATCAACAAAGTGAAAAAAAAAACTTCTTGGAGGCCGGAGTAATTTAATTTTGACTCTTGTTACAATCAAACTGTAATATCAATATTGTTGTTAGAAAATCACAAAGGAATGTGTGTAGTGTGGAGTTAGTAGCCACCCACTCATTAGATCA
This sequence comes from Raphanus sativus, assembly GCF_000801105.2. Taxonomy (NCBI): domain Eukaryota; kingdom Viridiplantae; phylum Streptophyta; class Magnoliopsida; order Brassicales; family Brassicaceae; genus Raphanus; species Raphanus sativus. The sequence goes on from NC_079512.1 coordinate 36,176,031, forward strand.
AACTGTGTCCCACACTCCTTTTCTTTTAAGCCTAATACTTCCAAACTTCGCCGTGATATTCCTTTTCTCATTTGCTTTTAGCTCAATTTTTTTTTCTTAAACACGAAGTCAATGGTCATGCATCATAATATAAAGAGATAAGATTTTGTTATCAGACTAATTTGTTTTACAGAATACAATAACTAGCTGAGTCTTAGGTTACTCTATAAATGTATACTACTTTTCAAACTTGTGGTCCGGTTTTCGAGCTATTTTGGCCTAAATTATCATTGACATTTTGCTAGATGGAATCAGTTTTTTTTAGTGCGAAAGACATACCAGTGCAATATAGGACTATACTACGTATCCACATGATTCCTTTCAGTTTGATTATACTTCATACATCATTCCACTAGATTAGATGGTATGTAAGTTTATAAACCAAAAACCATTGCAGATATTAGATTAATACAAAATAACATTGATAGTGGTTTGTAGTAGGTAAAAGACAGAAACAAAGTGAACGCAAATATGGTGTTGTATTCCAAGACGCAACACTTATTCTCTCTAGACTTAGACCAAAACCACCAACCCCACTTTTCATTGACTCTGTTTCCCACTCAGCCTAACTCCCGAAAAAAGGAAAGTTAGATTCAAACTGCCGTTATCACGGCTTGGAAACTGATGAAGCGTCTTTAACGGTAATCACCGAGGCACCTTTAACGTCAACGACTGGTGTAGTAGCTGTGTTAGGAGACAAAAGAACGCCGGCTTCTTTAACGGCTGAGACCAGAGGATTACGAGAAGGACAAGTAGCGGTTGAGATGGTGGTGGCTAAGGATATGGGCATGAGGCATAGACCTTTGCCTTGTAGGTACTGCATGGCCGATCCCATGTCCTCTTCCATTAGCTTGGCCACTTGGTGCTCCGTCATTTTCGCTGCCGTCTGATTCTCGCCGGAAGTGTTTTCCTGGGACCCACAGGCATCCTGAAAAGTTAATAAGGTGAAATTTATATTTCTTGGCAGTAGAAAAAAGCATGAAAAGCAAAACCCTAAAGCTATGATGTCAAAATCGTTTATAGGTGAAAAATCAGCACGCGTGCTTCGCATTTTTTTGAGTTTGTTGTTTTGTTTTTTACTCTTTTTGGAAAACTTTTATTTGTGTTAGAAAGTCGAAACCAAAACTACTTTTAACTTTGTCTTCTTCTTTAAACCAAAACAAGAACCTCCATCATAATCAGTCATAATATAAAAATCTATTTCTGGTAGCTGTAACATAAATGATTAAATCTCATTCTAATGTTTCTATTGATTTCGTCATCTTCATCATCATGTAACGAAAATGATACGAACGTGCGAATAATAAAATGCCAAACCTAATTATATCTAGTATTTGACTTAAATGAAAACCTAATTATATCTAGTCTGTGATTCTTTTTTCTAATCAACATTAGTGTATGATTAGAACTAAAAATAAATAAAAAAATAGTTGAATTACCTCAGAGATTTGAGAAGAAACAGAAGCAGCACCTCCCAGTCTACTCATGCTTAGTACCTACATATATACATTTTTTTAAAAAAGGTTATACTAAGTTCACCGTTCTACATCTTAACTATACATATACAAACATATGAGAAATTACAGGTAATAATCACCCGAAAGATAAATAATTACAAAAGTAGGGAGAGGGAGCATAAGGAATTTTAGTTGCAGAGGGCCATACTCGATTACATATTGTAATGTCAAACTTAGCAATAACGAAGCTTCCATTATTATGTAAACAACAAAATTATTACGTTTATTTTTAATTTTTCTGAGAGAGACAGAGAGATTCACCTTGACTTGGAGCTGTAAGAACTTGACATAATCGATAATCTCATCGAGCATTGATGCTTTGTCTGTCTGTTAAATATTTTTTTAACAATAGAAAAAAACTTGTTAGCTAGAGATCCTATCTGTTTATTACTACTTGTTATTTTAATCTAAAGCTAGTAAAATAGTTAATCAGTGTTTAATCATTTGATTGTATAAAAGTCCAAAGCTCTATGTAATATATGTACTACCATTTGTGGTCCAAGTTATGAACTCCAAGACTAAAACACATCATCAATGTGATTCATATGATTAACACATTATTCAATTTGTGATATATATTAAAGAAATGTATACACCAACTCGATTGGAATCCCTTATTAATTAAACTTTACTAACCATGGACATAAAGGAATGATTAAAATCAAATCATGTATGCAATTTACCTTGTTGCCATTAGGGACAAGTTCTTGAAGAGATTTCATCCTTTCAGCTATTCTCTCTCTTCGTAACTGGTCCATAATTTCAAAATATTTCAAATAATTACCCCAAACATATAACATTACACAGTTTGCTACATACAGTTTTCTTGGTAACTGAACACGAATAATGAGGAAAAATAGAAGAAAAAAAAAAACGAACCCGTTCGGCGATACTGTGAGGATCAGTGGCTTGACCTCTTCTAGCTCGGACTTTAGGCTTAGTCTGAGGAGTCGTCGCCGTTCCACCGGTGGTGGTTGACGCCGTCGCCTGCGACTGAGTTGGCGTGTGACTTTGTTTCATAACTCCTCCCCCCGATCCCTGAGGGAAGTGGAAAGGAAGCGATCCAGCGGAGAAGCCACTGTAGAGGGCGTTAACATCAACGGCGTCGTTTGGATTGTGGTGAGACAAAGGAATCATCGTGATCTGGTTTCTTGAATCAACGTCGTGATGGTGAAAGCTAGCCACGGCGGTGTCGGAGGTGGGGGGAGGAGCGTCGTCTTCGAGCACGGAGGAAGGCCAAGGAGCGGAGGAGAAGAAGTTTTGGAGGAAGTCATCGTGGTCGAACGTTGCAGGAGACTGGAGATGATGAGGAGAAGAAGAAGAAGAGGAAGGAGTTAGAAGAGATGAGTTCATGTCTTTGTGCTTTTTCTTCTTCAACAATTTTCCGATTTGAGTGAGGGTTTGTTGAACATGTAGAGGTGGTTTACGGCTTTTATGGTGTGTTTAAGGAGGGATAAGGATGTTAATATTTGAAGTTTGTAGGGTCATAAGAGTCAAAACATACGCTAACATTTTTTGTTATATCATCTTCAAGATAATAAAGCAGAATAACACTTTTGGGAATGACAACTATATTCAAACATATTAAATTCAGACATGTAACATAAATGCGTAGTCATATAATCATGTAGCTCTCTGGTTCATCTCGAGATTCTACTGTTTACCAATTGTCGCCAAGATCACAAACATGCTATCCCCATAGATGATACTTGTGTTTTAGAATAAGTATCAACAAAAGATCACACTTCTTTTAGTAGATGGTTCTATATTTGCATCCAATGAACCTGTTGTTTTCCATCGACATCGTTAATTTTGAGAAATTTGGGAGCCTCTTAAACAAGAAGGGAACAGTGTATATATATCATCATCCCCACGAGCACCATCATCATCATATCGTATGATCAAGTATATATACAAATCCTAAAATATTCGTGTTCTTCCATACAAATGATGTACAGCACGAGAGATGTAACCATTTTGTGTTCATTTCCATTAGCCTAACATTCTATTGTCATTTAAGTGTCCCGTCTATTGTCTTGAAATATGTAAGTTATAATCTAATGTTGATCACTGTCTTAATATATGTCGAATATTTCTTAGGTTCTTTTTTACAACTTTTCTTAATTTAGTAAACTCCCTATACTCCAAAGATGATTTGGTATGTTTAGAAAAATGGTTTTCTCAAAAAAAAAAAAAAATCTGGTATTTTTGTCATTTGGCAATGGCATTAATGAAACCATCAAAATTTTTGAAACCAAAAGAAAATCATTTCATACAAAAATTTCAAAGAGGAATACATAGAACAAGATTTCATTAAGATTTTAGCTGTATAGTAGTATATAATTACAAGCATGCATGATTAAGCACATGGGACATTCTGAGTTTTGCACAAACTCACAAGAGGTAGAGATGGGCTTTAATTTAATACACTTCCCCTTCATTAATTGCAATGTTGGTAAGCATTGATGTACTACACAACATATAAATATATAGATCTACATTCTCATATACACATTAAACATTTCTGTTTTCTGCTTAATTAATACTTACCATATGGATATGAAAAGCAGTTCTTTATGAATGAGCGTCTCGCTAAGTATATACAGACGTTAGGCCCAAACTTGTATTGGGCTAAACGAAAAATTTGCAACATAACTGGGCCTGCTTAGAATGCGAGTTATTTTTCTTTTGTCGAAAAGAGAAGGGATGTTTTGGACAAAGGAGAGATTTAAAAGCGAAAGCAACTGCAAACTTATCGTGTACTATGCGACCACATCTTTCGTTTACTATTAGTACTAATAACTACCACTCATGTTCATCCACGAATCTTTTTATTTAATTTTTTTTTTGTCCCAAATAAGAAAATAATTGTTGGCAGATTGAGTCAGCGACATTGACATGTTCATCATTTTCTGACAATCAGATAACAAAGAAGAACGCGTAAACTGTTCATTTTTTTTTTCTTTTGAATCTTGGCCGTTTTCTTTTCAGACAAAGACTGCTGTTTGTGTGCGTAAGGCATGAAGCAATCGTCATGGGGCTGCACAATCTTCATCCAATTATCACTCTGTCTCATCGTCTATGCGTCTCTGCATTTTGGTCACCAATCTTTGTCATCAAACAACTACGGTGACAATGCCGGAGCTCTAGATCTCCATTTCATCTCCGTCTCCGGTGGATTCAGGCCTCTTCACCGTCAAACTCGTCTTCTCCGATTGGTGTGTGTTCCCAAACTTCTTTCAGTGTTGTTCTGTTTTCTGTTGAACCTGTGAAATCTCTTTAGTTATCAAATGCATTGGCCTTTAGAAGGCAGTTGATTTTAAGGATGTTATGTATGTTTCCTTGGTAGAAGATAAAATATATTATTGTAATGATGTTGTGTTGTTGTTTTGATATCGATGAAGATGGAGAGAGTTGCGGAAACTTACAAGGCTAAATTTGTGGTGAGGACAAGTGAGGATGAAGAAGGAGATCTACTCCTGCTAAATGTCTGCCTCTCAAAAGCTTAATCTTCTTATTTGCTTCTTTGAACTCTAGTGGATCTCAACAAAAAAGGTTCTTCTGATCATCTCCTTTGTTCAGAGTAATGATGAGTGTGTTGGTGTTTTGGCAGGATACTCGAGTCTCCTCTTCACTGAAACTTCCATGGTAATTTGATCTTGTGGAACTTACTCCTTTTAGCTAACTTAATTCAACAAACAAGACTGATCAAGTGTGATGCAAATTTAGGTACACTATGAAGAAAGGATCTGGGAGTTTCAGAGAACACATCGAAATGCCTTTTGGTGGATCCTTGGATGTTGTTTTCCTAGACACTGGCTCGTTACAGAAGGTAGAATCAGCTTGTTTTATGTGAATTCATTAGATAAGAGTTTTCTTCTGTTTCATTGTTTCTTTTTTGACTGACATAATAATTCCATCTTCTGACTGCAATTCAAGCAAATGATGAGTGGAGCATTGAATGGCTCGATGATCGATCAATTGAAAGAACTTACAAAGACTCTAAAAGCAGCAGATGGAGACTGGTAAGTCTGCTACTCTTGCTCATAGACTCTCTTGATCTCTCATGAACATGTGGCAATACCGCATCAAAGCTCTTCTGTTATTAGTTGCTTACCTAATTTTTCTTTATAGATGAAACATTCTATAGTCGTTCTTGATACAGGCGCATTGTGGTCGGAGCAGACCCGTTATTCGCCCATACACTAAGTAATGGTCCGGAGGAAGCCAAGAGAGTTTCAAAGACATTTCAACAAATCACCATCAAATATGGAGTGGTAAGACACTGAACATCCCATCGCATTCCCACTAGTTGTTATCTCTCTCTGCATCTAATCCGAATGTAATGGACAAATATCTGAGACGATTTTAAATTTGATGAATCAAGAACATGTATATAAGCGAAAAGGGCTGTACCATCGGAGCCAACGAAGATAGCTTCACTTGCATTATGGTTCCCAATACATCAGAGAACCAAGGTTCAACTAATGATAGTAAGAGGTAACAACATCTCTTATGACATTATTAATCATTAACATGTTGACAGCTCAATCTCAATATCTCTGATACAAATGTATAATTGTCAGGGAAATGGAAGATGGGTTTCTTCTTCACAGAGTTAGCTTCTCAGAGTTTGTAAGTACTTTTTTTTCCTCTTGTTATGATATGTCTTCTTGACAAGAGTGACATAATGTCTTGTTTGTTTATCATAAAACACAGGTTACTTATACTATCAACTTATCAGGACAAGTCATAGACACAAGAATCATTAAGCAGAAGGGCAAAGAGTCCATCTAAGATTCTTTTCATATTCTTATGTGTTTTACTTTTAACCCTCTTCATTGTTGTAAACTCTGTAAAGCACCAACATTCTTTATTCTTCCTCTAGTGACCGGAATACCCTTTCACCGCTCAGTGTCTCATGTCAATAGTCTGAGGGTGAAACTGGAAATTGCAAGCTAGAAAAAAGTAGTATAAAAGGAGTGACCGTTAGGGTTTTTGCAGACTCATTAGTTTAAGTATGAGGTTCTGCTCCTGGAGGGTCTCGACATGGCGGCTGTATGTGGCCTCGCCATCGTTTTCCTCTGGTGGAAGCGGACGCCGATGATTTCAAATCTTTCTTGATGAGCCACTTTTACAAGTGGTGGATGAATCATTTAAAATAATATAATCTCCATGGCCATCACTACTACTACTCTGTCTTCCTCGCTTTCACATCATTCCTTCCTTGGATTCTTTTTCTTTTTCTTTTTTTTTCCAATATAAGGTTTCACTCTGTTCTTCTTCTTCTTCCTCTTGGGAGACTATGATGATTCTTAAGAAGTCAATAGACCAGACTTTGTGGGTGGTAACACTCTTTTACATGGCGGGGCTATAATAGCAGCCATTGCGGAAGAGTTTTTACCCTCTAATATGTCTGAGAAAAGGCGAATCTGAGTCCTCCTCTGTGACATGCAATTTTTTTTTTTTCAAATTTATATATAATAAAAAAGTAATTGTTTTTAGCTACTGTTAAAGCTTACATGCATCATTCTTGTGGAATTGAAGTTTTTTGTTGTCAAAATGTTTTATCATTCTCATCTCGTCTCCAAGAGATCCTATTCAGCTATTATATTTCCCAATAGTGTGTTCTTCAATTATCTATCATAGAAAATTACATGAATGTGAAGCAATGTGCATATGCATGTGTTTTAGAACAATGTTGCCAACAAAGGGTTTCAGATTCTAACTCAAAAGAGACAATTAAAAAAAGTCGTAGACAGGAAAACAAGGAATTTAACAACTGTGAAAAGCTCTCACAGCATTATTGGTTGCTTAAAACGTTAATTGTGGGCCTAAACCCTATTGTTTTCAACTGAGAGAATGAATGAAACAAGAGATCAAAGAACTTAACTTTGAGAAAAGTTTGTGGTGTCCGATGCAATTATAGTTTTTGTGACGGCTCGACTCACTGATGTGAGTGGTACTCTGTTTTTATCAATAATCTGACTTTGTGGGCAATCATTCTTTATTCAAACTTCCCAGTTTAGATTGACTCTTGTTGTGTTTATTACCGATTATGTTCTCTGCTTTAAAATTATTATTGGTGGGTGAGAACTTTGCCGTTACTACTTTATTTTCAGACTAATCAAAGAAAAATATGGTTTCTAGTTCGGTAACGCTCAGTTGGTTCCTTGTTTGGCAATGAACTAGCTTCAAGCTATGTACTTAAAAATGTATACTGGAAAATCTAGTGGATGTGTTTGTCTTCCTAGTATCATAGCCTCAGTGACACTCTCTCAGTTAAAGGGTCAGAGGATTATTTTCTGGATACTAATGTTCTTGGCAGTCACATGTAGCAAGTAGCAACCTGTTTCCAGAACTGTGTAGAACTGGATCTTACAAAGAACAAATAGATTGGCAGATTATTGTATGGTAAGGTGTTTGTGCAGATGGGAGTCGTTCTGTGTGGATCATACGTCTACTTGTGTTAGTGATTGTGAGTCTTTTTTGTTTTGCCAGCAGCATTGTTAAGAGTGAGAGCATATGAAAAGTTATTGATGAACAGACAAACATTTCCCTTATTTATCTCACTTTTGACCTCCACAAGCTCCAAAAGAGTTTGCATTGGATAACCAAAAGAGTTGCAGTTGCAACGTATCTCCTGTTCCTTTTCTTCCCTCTTTTTGCAGATGCAACATATCTCCTGCCTCGGCGTTCTACCATCTTTTATCTTTGAGACAAAACATGAAGATCTCCGAGTCAAACACAGAGTTATGCTCTCACTTTGAGACTCGTTACTTCCCTCAGAATCTTGACCACTTTAGTTTCCAAGCAGAGATTACAAAATCTTCCAGCAAAAGTACCTCATAAACAGTAATTTTTTGGCGCAAAGGTGGCCCCATCTTCGTCTACACAGGCAATGAAGGTGATATAGAATGGTTTGCTTCCAACACCGGTTTCATGCTGGACATTGCGCCTAAGTTCCAGGCTCTTCTAGTCTTCATCGAAGTAAAAATTTAAACAATGGTCATTTGAAGCAGGAGCTCACCATACCGGATCTAAGAGCTGCTACAAAAGAGGACCCTGAGTGGCTGAAACAACAGAGGAGGCAAGAAAGTTGCTGTTACAGAGAAATGGATCAGTGATATGGGACAAGAAGAAGATACGTGAGAAGGACCATTCAGTGTCATCAGTCTCAAGTGTCTGTAACAACTATTATCCAATAATAAAAGGCGAATTTGGATTTTGATTACCACCAACAAAAGTTTACAATAAAATGGTAATATCAGAAACTAATGAAAGTAATAGTCCATTTTGAGAAGATTATAGAATTCAAAGGGGTAAAATAATAAATTAGTAAGTAAAAGTATAGCGCCTTTTTCAGAAAGATTATAGAATTCCAAAAGGTCAAACCGTAAATTCGTAAACAGAAGAGTTTACAGTCAGTGATGGTACCGTTAGAAGCGCACCACCGACATCTGGACCCTCGGACGTACTCAAACGCTGTCGTTTAACTGTTTCCCCTTCTCTAGTTAGTTTCTTCTTGTCCGCGTTTGGCACATTCACACTCATCAGCTCTGTTTCTAAATCTTCCTTCACACACAGACACTAATCGCCATTGTTTGTTGCTGCACTTCCTTCCACTCTGATTGATCATTTAGTTGCTATGGCGCGTCGGTCTGGAGACTGCATGAAATGTCTGGTGATCTTCGCGGTGGTATCTGCTTTAGTAGTGTGTGGACCTGCTCTTTATTGGAAATTCAACAAGGGTTTCGTTGGATCCACTCGTAAGAGCTCTGTTTGCCCTCCTTGCGTCTGTGATTGCCCACCTCCTGTCTCTCTCCTCGACATCGCTCCTGGTACCATTTCCTCTCTCTCTCTCCTCGTTTTTTGATTGGATCTGGTTTAAAGATTGGATCTTTAAATCAAGCTGCCTCTTTTTAGATTCTGATCGTATGTTTTCTATGCAGTAAAAACGAATTTCAGCTTTTATATAGTTTTAACAAGTTGATTTTCTTTTTTCTTTTTGCAGGGCTTGCAAATCTCACTGTTACAGGTCAGATCTCGATTCTGAGCTTGCTCCTATGCTTGTAGTGTTTCCTTTACTGTTATGTCAAGTTATAAACATTGTCAGATAGTGTTGTTGAGGAGTTTCATATCTGTTATGCCAAAGTCTTTACCTTTCTGATGTTTACTGAGTCTTAGGTTTTTACGAGTTATTTGGAGAACTGAAGTTTTGATCATTTAGTAGCCATTAATCATCTCAATTTAAGCTTCATTGCAGAACAGGCTAGTCACTTTGTCGGTGTTACTCTTATAGTTTTCTTTTTGTGATCAGACTCGGACACGTTACCATGGCCTTTTCATATCTACTTGCATGATTTTTTCCTGATATGTAACATATAGTTATAGCTCTAGCATTCTCCTGTGTGTGTTTGAACAGATTGTGGAGGTGATGATCCAGAGCTCAAACAAGAAATGGAGAAGCAGTTTGTGGACCTTCTGACCGAGGAGCTGAAACTGCAAGAAGCAGTTGCAGATGAGCATAGCCGTCATATGAACGTTACCCTCTCAGAAGCTAAGAGAGTTGCGTCTCAGTACCAAAAGGAAGCTGAGAAATGCAACGCCGCCACTGAGATCTGTGAATCAGCTAGGGAGAGATCTGAAGCTTTGTTGATCAAGGAGAGGAAGATCACTGCTTTGTGGGAGAAGAGAGCTCGGCAATCAGGTTGGGAAGGTGAGTAAAAACTGATTGCCCCTTCTCATGTCTACCTCTCAAGTGTTTGGTCTGAGAAATTGATTTTTTTATCGCAACTTAGCTCAAGGAAAAGTCCTTATCTTCCACGTTTCTACAATATATGTAGTCTTTTGTTTTTGCCTTTGGATCTGAATGTAGCTAAAGAATGGCTTATGGCCTTTGTATTGACTTCTATTCAAATATATAATTGTTCATTTCGCTATCACTAAGTTTCACTTCTCTCGTTAGTTAAGCAGTCCGTTCTGTTCAGAGAAGAGTCTGTGAGTTGATCCGATCGCATTGCGGTTAGATTTGATGCCTGTCTTTGATATACTTGTATTATGCCTTTAAGCTAAGGTCAAGAGGAATAAGAAACGTTGAAACTGAAGACATTAGTTAGTTAAAAGACTTTTTCACACGTCAAGAAACGTTGAAAGTTTGTAAACAAAGACAAAAGCCGAGAAGAGACAAAAAGTGGAGATATCAAACTCAATCAGGTTGACATGATCACGCGGTTTCGTGTTTTCGATATTCTTTCCATTAACAAAAACAGCTGTCTCTTTGTTTCTGTTCCTTTAGCGTCGGCCACTAAAGTACTCTGTTTTGCATTATTCTATATATTCCAAAGGGACATGATCCATAAAAGCTTTTAGATCTACCATTAAAAGAAACAGATCTAGGTTCGTACACTCCATGTGGGTTGTAGAAAAAAACAATCCATAAAGAAAATAAAAGGATAGCTTTACGACTTTGGTTCTAGATTCAACTAATCTCTGTGCTCTATTATTCTGTTGCGTTTCTCTGAAGCTTCCTTAGTGTTTAAGACTCGTGCTCTTTCCTCCAACGTTGGGAATTGCATTAAATTTGTGTCTCTCTAGGCACAGAGATTGATAACTTATCTTTACTTTAAATGGAAAGTTCGATGAGGAAGAGAGGACATGGACACAATCAAGATAACTTGTCAGAAGGCTCAGAACCAAAGAGACAGAAGAAGCTTCCAGCTTTGGCAAGGTAAGTCAATACTTCACATGTGTTTCATGCATCGTAACTTAGATTGTTTTGGCTGTTATTATGCACTCCTTTTGGGACTGGATAACCTTTCTGAGAGATGTTTATTTAAGTATCTTGCTCAGAGATTGTATTATAAAACCAAGAACTGTGTTTACAGTGTCATCGTGGAAGCTGTCAAGGTAGATAGTCTGCAGAGGCTATGCTCGTCTTTGGAACCATTATTCCGCAGAATTGTGAGTTAATATTCTATTCCAAATCTTGTGAAGCGTGTGGGAGTTTTAAACTTGTTATGGTGTGGTGTAATGGACAGGTCAGTGAAGAGGTGGAACGTGCCTTATCGAAGTTGGAGAACTCCAAAGCAACTCCAAGGTAGTTTCTATAGTTATGTTACTGTCTCTTTCTTCGCTTGAATGGTGTTGGTTCCATGATCTTCACAACAATTTGTGTGTTTCAGATCTCAAGAACCAAAGAAGATTCAAGGCCTCGATGGAAGAAGAAACCTTCAAATTCGTTTCAGAACACGAATGCCTCCTCATTTATTCACAGGAGGTAAAGTCGAAGGAGAGCAGGGCTCAGCCATTCGCGTGGTTCTTATAGACGCAAACACAGGAAACGTAGTTCAAACAGGAGAAGAATCAATGGCGAAGCTGAATGTTGTCGTGTTAGACGGAGACTTCAATGATGAAGACGATGAAGATTGGACGAGAGAACATTTTGAGAGCTTTCTTGTGAAAGAGCGGGAAGGAAAACGTCCAATCTTGACTGGTCACACGCACGTGGTACTTAAGGAAGGTGTAGGAACTCTAGGAGAACTTACTTTCAACGACAACTCGAGCTGGATCAGGAGCAGAAAGTTTAGGCTTGGTGTTAAGGCTGCAACAGGGTTTAGTATACGTGAAGCTAAGACAGAGCCTTTTGCTGTTAAAGATCACAGAGGAGAACGTGAGTTCCTTAAATACTTTAGAGAGTTTCTTGGATTGTTCATCTGAATCTTGGTTCTTTTTTTTGCAGTATACAAGAAGCATTATCCACCGGCTTTACATGATGAAGTCTGGAGATTAGATAGAATAGCGAAAGATGGAGCACTACACAAGAAGCTAGTAAAATCTAACATCATGACCGTTGAAGACTTCCTTCGGATACTTGTGAAGGAACCGCAGAAGCTAAGAAGCGTATGTGCATCCATAAACATCTATAGAAGTAGTTACTGTGTCTTGCTTTACTTACTTGGTGTGTGTTTTGCAGTTACTTGGGAGTGGAATGTCAAATAGAATGTGGGAAAACACGGTGGAGCATGCAAAGACTTGTGTATTGGGTGGGAAGCTTTACGTTTATTACACAGAGCAGACACATCATAACACAGGAGTTGTCTTCAATCATATATATGAGTTCCGAGGCTTGATTGCTAATGGCCACTTCTTATCTCTTGAATCTCTTAATCATGACCAAAAGGTAAGACATCTCTCTGTAAAACTTGGCTTCTTATTCCCAGTAGGATCTGAGCTGCCTTTGCAACTCTTTTAACAGATTTCTGCAGACATTCTGGTGAAGGCTGCTTATGAGAACTGGCATAAAACGGTTGAGTATGACGGTGAGCTGTTGAATTGCTTACCAGAGGCAAGAAGGGCACAGAACCATCAGGAGACTCTGCAGTGTCATCAGAATGTGAATAATAGCTACTCAATGGTTCCTCAGGAACAGAGACAGTATCCGTTTGTGCAACAGCCACGCAATCAGTTAGGAGACTACACATCGATGGATAGTTCCTCAGTTTCAGGCACATACAATGGAGACCGTGAAGATGTTTTCACAGAGGAAATTAGGGTGAGGAGTTCAGAGATGCTTGAGACCGATGATATGCAGAAACTGCTCAAGACATTTGGGTTAGCAGGCGGGTTTACTAATATTGATGAGTCCTATTACGGTTTAAATGATCGGTATGAAGCTCAGATTGATAAGGATTATGGGAGAGAACGAGGCAAAGGCTCAGGGAAAGCTGTGGTGGGATGGCTTAAGCTTAAAGCTGCATTGAGATGGGGTATCTTTATACGCAAGAAAGCTGCAGAGAGGAGGCCTCAAATTGTGGAGATTGACTAAGGAACTGTAAATACTCTGGGAGGAGCTCTTTGTGAAAAAGACAAATATAGAGTTGCGACTTAAAAGAGTAATGGGACTTTGCATTGTAATGTTTTTATTTGTTTGCTTGTTTTACTTGTTTGTCTCGGCGTGGAAACATCTTGTTCTCTGTTAGCTTCTCCTACAAGTAATGATGTTATACAAAAACCTCAAAGTTGATGCTACATTACATTTTTCTGGTACAGGAGATTTAACATCGAGCAATTTGCTCAAGAACATGGCTACATTTTACAGTAAATACCTCTCTAGATTATATCTTTGTTTTCCACCAGTGTTTAGCATTTGGTTTTGATCTCACTAGAGGAAATGACTCTCCTCAAGCTTTCCTTGAATGTTCTGAGTTCAAAACACATGTCTTATGCAAGCACATAAAGGAATCTCCCAAATTGTCTTCTGATTCTGCTACTAAACCTGAAGAAACACATCCCTACCTTTTCCGAAATCTCAAGCACCGATTGTGCTTAGTCTCGGTGATACTAGGCTCATTGGTCGGTTGTTTTGGTGGTGGATTGGTTAAAGATAGTTTCTCCATTGCGTTTATGAACTTGCGCAGGTGTTTAATGTACTCAGGATACGTCTCCAGGTTGCAATGACCTCCACCTTTCACCCATAACGGATCATACTTCTCCTTGGCCAGCTCCCACAATCTCTTCCCGTGAGACAAATCCACTATGTCATCCTTTGTACCCTGCAGGTGAATCAATCAGCACGGATTATTAACAGAATGAAATGAAGTCAGAATCTACAGTTGATTTTAGTAAAGCGTTCATACATGTATGACGAGAACTTTGGAATTCACATGGCGAATCTTGTCTATGTTCTGCAATATAAGTGACATCATGAGACCTGACCAGAGTATAATATATTATAAGTCTTAACAAAAACATCGTTCGTGTGTTTTATACTTTACCTTGAAGATATCGAACCAGAGAGTCATTTTGACAGGATACAAGACTCTAATGCCAGAGAGAATGGCGCTGTGAAGAACAACTCCTCTTAGCCTCTTCAACCTTGAAGCCATGTGCAGCGTTGGCCCACTTCCAACAGACTGTCCGTACAGTATCACCTCCTCTTGCTTGATCCCATAATCGCTTCTCAAGCAGTTGTACACTGCCTCAATGTCATAGTATGTGTTGAACTCAGATGGCTACACCACCAAATAACCAAAATTTAAATCAGAAACACAAACAAACATATCAAAAAATCACATAAAGCTTTTTACCAAAAAAAAACAAATCACATAAAGGTTTTTGAAAATTCAAATGATTTTTCTCTGTTTTTTTACCTTTCCTGTTGAAGCTCCATAGCCTGAATAATCATAACTGTTTCAAAAAGAAAAAAATATATATATGTAAGACAAGAAAAGTTTTAAGATTTTGTGATGAGTATTATTTTAATTTTACCTCATGATGTTGACGCGGAGATGAGCACGGAGCTCGATGAAGAGCTCAACCATTTGGCCAAGATCAGCTGCGTTGCCATGAGAATATAGAACCGTGAATCTCGCGAAAGGGTGTCTCCAGAACGTGGCAACAACTTTGTTACCGGACTTGGTGCTGAGCTGATGGACTTCCATGTTCAGGTCGGGAGAGACTCCGGAGAAGACCAGCTTCCCTGTCTCCTCATCCTCTGTTACTCTGTACGTTGCCGGATCTGGCGGGAAGAAGGCGAACTTGGCCGCTACATTTGATGTCACGTTACCCATCTCATCAAAATCTCACAAAAGAATTTATAAAAAAAAGAAAAAGAAAACGAAAACTTTCAACGAAGAGAAGGAGAGAAAACACAAACCCAAAACCTCCTTCTCTCTATGTCTAAAAATAAAAACAAAATATTGTTGTTGTTGTTATGGTTTCATTGTTTTTGGTGGGTTTGTTTGTGTTAAAACTTCTAGAGAGAGAGGTAAAATAGAGGGAAGAAAATGGAGAGAGGGTGGTGGAGGAGAGAAGGATAGGAACCGATCTTGGCGGGGTAAAGAAGATGATGAGTTGTATCAATATGAAACCTAACTTCTTATAGACACCTCTTCGTTTTCTGTTAGTGGTGTTAATTATTATCTATGCATTTAATCTTAGGTCTTAAAAACAAATTAGGCTATTAGAAATTCAAAGGAGTAATAGTCTTTGACGTAAGCATTTTCTAACATATGCTCATCTTTAGCCTAATGTTAAATCAATATTTAATTACAAGTTGTATCTTCTTTTGCGTGTTTGTTATAACTAATTTTGGTCGTAGACTGTAAATCTCTTTTGGATTGCATAAGAAGTTAAAGGTAGCTTATGTTCATCATGAAGGTACAAGTTGAATGTTCATTTGTGATTACTAAGTATTGCAAACGAAATATTAAAAATACTTTATGTTTTGCTTGAATAATACAGCATGTTTTAATTTTCTCATATGTTTAAAATCAAATTTAATGCAACCTGTATAAATGTTATCAGCAGCCTGATTTCCATTTTCCACATTTTAGTTACGCCTCTTTTTGCATTGAATTTTTAGTCAAATTCATTGAACTTTTATCATAACAAAAACTAGACATGTTTATTTCATTTGATTCTACTTGTGCTGGGAATTTAGATTTACCATTTGTAATGATCATTTTTCGTACTTGATTTTTAAACAAATTTTACACATGTTTATTTTGTTTGCGCCTTGTGTCTTGAAAGCAGAGTTACACATAAGATTGAAGGGCTAGGATTTGGTCAAAGGCTGCAAGTTAAAGGCCTTTAATGGAATTGCTGTCAGAGAGTCAGACATTCCTCGCTATTTTTCTTTTCTTCTTCTCTTCCTAGATTAACTTTAATCACTACTGTTTTTCTCTTTTCATTTTGTCACATTTTCAGTTTACAGTTTCTTGTCCCAATATTTTGTTTTGTTTTAAGTGCAATAAAAACAAAATATGAAAGGAGACATTTCCAGTAGGGACAACTCAATTTCTGACAATTCAGGCCATTGCCCAGTTTGACCAAGAAATTACTATAGCAAATTGTGTAAACTAATGATACAAATAAATTACACAAAATGATGTGGTTATAACTTATAACTAGATTTTGACCCGCGCTTCGAAAGCGCGGGTATTACTTTTCACTTTTATGAAATATATTATTTGTTTGTAATTATTTAATGTATTTATCTTAGTAAAAATTTCTTTATAATAAATTCGATACATAGAGTGTCTCTCGTAAACTATGTGTTTCTCTGGCTTTGTTTTATTCTCTCTCCAATCAACATATTTATTTGGTTTGTTGTTAAAATAAATGATTTTAGAACACAACTGTACAATACTTTTACATTGATATTTTGTTTAAACAATGTGAAATATTTATATATTAATTAAATATTTACATTGTAATTTAAATTTATATATAAATCAACGTATTTGTGTAGTTTGTTATTAAAAAATAATTTTGAATCCAAATGTACAGTATATTATATTGATTTTTTCAGTTCATATAAATATTTTAAATATATATATTTCAAATGAACCAACTAATATTTTGTTAAATTGGCCCCTGAAATATATTTTTATACATCGATATTTATTTTTCATAATTGGTGTTATATATTCTAAATGTATCATAACATAACTAACAATATTCAAAAAACCTAGACCGAATCATGTTATATGGCTATTTTTGTTACAAATATTTGAACCCATTTTAGATACATTGGTTATTTAGATTTTTTTAGGTTCTTATACATCAGAACCGAATTCATCCAGATCCAAAATGACCTAATTCAAAATCCACACATAATTTTATAATATTCAAGCGGGATTTGGTTTCCAAAAAAAAAAAACGATACCCCGAATGAAACATGTACCTAAATGGACAGATAATGTTTATGTCAAACTGATTTTATAAATTAATAAAAAAACTCGTTCTATGTGTTTGACTAAATTAAGTGAAATAGAAAGAGTTTTTTCATACATCGATATTTATTTTTCATAATTAGTTTTCGATGTATCATAATATAACTAACGATGTTCTTCTGTGTTGACTTCGAGTGATAATTTAAAATGTTATATATACCCAACAGTCTCATTTGATCATCTTTTTATCATTCTTTTGCTCAATATCAGCAAGAGGAAGATCATTCTGCATAAGTCTGAAAAACAAAACGAAAATTTATCAATAACCATTTAAATTGTAAAATTTTGTAACCACTAATCAAGAATATATGTCAGAAAAAGTACACCTACGTATGCATAAATTGTAGAATCTGAACTGAGAGTAACAACTGAAGCATCAAATGCGTTTATGATTTGTGTTTCAACTATGTTCACATCCTTTGTAAATTTAATGTACTGTTTTATCAACATAAGATTTTTTCAATATGAATTTTTATTTACATGGTTTTATACCTCCGTAGAAGCTGAGTTTTGCAAAAAATTATCAGATATTATCGTTTCATCATTTGTATCTTCAAATTGAGATGAAACTTGTGCTGCTTACTTTCCCCACAAGCAACATGAAACAACTTGACCCCTGCACACAGTCGTATACAATAATAAAGGATAGTGAATAAAATATAACTAAGTTCGACAATATCTTATAAATATAAAAACATAAACTGCTTACGCTGTGTTATGTGAACCGAAATGTTTGTATTCCTCCTATATCAATAACTTCACCCATTACATCTATAAAAAAAGAAAAATAATAATTATATTTCAAGACTAAGAACCTATAGTAATATACATGCAAATAAAACTAATATCATACCGTTTAGGGACATGGGAATTCAATTTTCAAATAGCTTCGAGGGATTGACGTCCGATAACCTAGATGGAGTTATCACTGTGTCAGCTGTCAAAACGACCTTGTATTTGAGGTCAGTTGGGCGATATTTGCCAGAATTTCCAGTAACCTTAATTTTTTTTCTTTTTTTTTTTGTAATCTTAAATTTTTCGACGAATCTCCATTCTCCAACAGAGAGATTACTTTGGAGGAAGCATGAATCTTTGCGCCCTGCACATATAAAAACAGCCTATATTATCATTTTTGTGTAAAAGGATAAAACGCTAATAACTTTAATACTTACTGTTTCATCTACGAAAACACATTCCATAGTTTCATCTCCGAAACTTGTATGTTTTGTTTCCAGTAATGGAGTAGCTCGGCCTGTATTTTTTTTAATTCCTTTTTTTTTATTTCTTTTTTTTGCTAAAAAAAAGAGTAACTTGACCTGTATTTTCCAAGCATCCTTGCATGGCGCAAACTTGTTAATAAGAATATAACTTTGTGGTGTACATATCATTGCCATTTTTTGGGTTTGCTGTGTGAATACATTTTTTTTTTCACTAAACTGTGTGAATACGTTGGAAAGAAGGAAGAGAGGTATGTGTATATATATATGCAAGTAGATATCGATTCACTATGGTAATTAATTAGGTTAGATATTATCGAGAATAAAGGACATGTAAATTAGAATATATCTTATTAAAGGTTTGTGTATCACGTAAATATTATATATATATTATTATATATATATATATATATATATCAGTTAGTGGCTACCTAAAATGTAGGAAATTTAAAGAGATGCTAATATATGGATACGCCAAATTCAATTTTAATAATTGTCAGTATTTAGGTAAATACTTTTATAAGTTCGATTTATTATGAGGTTGTAGTTTAGAAAGTGAAAATAGGTTCTACAGATATGCTAGATTCTCGCCATATTAGTTAATATTTTAAAATAAATGTGTGTTAATAAATGTATTTTGTTTAGCTTTGGTAACACGTTTTTATGTAAGAGGAAAATAATTTTGTATCAAGAAAATATATATAAGATCTTTAGTGGTTACCTAAAAGGGAGGAAATTTAAATGAATTTGTTCATATATGGATATGCTGATTTTATTTAATTGGTTGATTATATTTAGGTAACTACTTAACTTAGGATATTCCCACACATATAGATACCGTAGTTATTGCTTACGATTAGCAAGATTGTCGGCATATTGGTGTTTATTTATTTTTAATGTTACATGTATTCTAAAATAACATAACGAAAAGAACATAAGTTGGGCCAAAAATATATTATGGGCTTCGTGAAAGTATGGCCGGCGAGGAATCATTTAAAAAAAAAGTCTAATGCCATGGATTGATAAATATTAGAAACAAATAATGGTTATACCTGTTGCCAAACACTGACTTTTTAAAATGATATCCAAGTAACCAAACAATCTCATTTTGTACTTGAGTTTTAATAATATAGATTGGGCAATGGCCTGAATTGGGGACAGTTCGAGGTATATCAGTTAAACTCTCTCTTGCAGACCGTTCCTCATAGTCATAGATAACTTTTTTTACTGCAAAGGAATCTTACTCATCCACCTAAGAGGTCTTGTGAAGCAATGTAAATATGCTAACCTACTAAAAAAAAGTAAAATGCTAGCTAGTGATAGGTTGTCCTACATTTAATCGTTAATTTTGCATATCGTGGTATGATCTCTGAAGCATATCTAATACGTACCTGGCTTGGTCTAAAATGGTGTAAATCTGTGTTTTTGTTTGTAACTATATTTTTGATGAGGTCTCTAGTTAGATACATCTTACATCATTTTTTATAGATTTCAATCTAGAGACGTTGTGTCCTCACTTGTGAACTGTGTGTTACCTTCGACCACATGATTAAAAATAATATACTTTGGATACGTGAAATTGTACAGTACAATTTGTACTGCTTTAGTTTTTTCTTGTCAATCAAACCCTTATACATTTGCATGGTCAGCTTTTAAAACATTGTGCTTGGACCAAAAGAGAGAAAAGTGTCTCGAGTCAGTCAACAAAGGCATGAGAGTTTTGTGTGGAAGTTTGAACTCTTAGAAACTTAATCCTAATTAATCATCAAATCAACAATCCAAAAAAGCTAAAGGCGAGTCAAAAGGTGACAAGACTTATGTTCTTTCACTACTTTTGTAATTTGTATGTGAAATTATTGGAATATATGTCCCTACTATAAAGATAAGCATAACATATGATAACTTACCATATTGAAAGATAAGATTACAACTTCACAGGTATGCATAAATCCAAAGCTAAAAGGGGTTTCTTTTGTAGGTTTGTTTATTGTGTATGCATAAACCCAAAGCCGAGAGAGCCCACATACCAATGTTCTCTCAATTCTTTCACCGACAATTCAGCCAAAAAGAATCGAGATGAATGACAAAAATAGCCTATGTTTATCTTGTGTCTATATGAATTAAAAAAAGCTGAAGAATGGTTTTGTGTCATAGCAACGGAAGAGAACTCAAGAGGAGGGTTTTAATGGTGGATACTACTTAATGACGTTTCATCTCCTGGAAAATGTTGGAAACTCTCGGAGACAGTCTTGGAAGGAACTTAAACAGCTGCACAAGAAAAAGAGATAATGAGCAAAGAAGAAGAAACAGAAAAGGAGATACACATAATGCCAAAAAAAGTGGACATAAAAGGAGAAGAGAAGATTACCCAGAGCTTAACACAAGCGTCAATAACAACGGGAACGAGACAGATGAAAATGGTTATAGTAGATTGCTCAACTTCAAGACCATAATGTTCCATTATTATCTCTAACAATGTCTCCCATCCAGATTCAGAATGGTACCTAACAAAAAAAAGAAGCATTAAGTTATATACATTCCCCTGCACAACTGGTCATCAAATATCAGGTTCCTAGAACTGTGTAACATCTTTATTATGATCTTCATTAACGCAAAGATTAGGATATTTTACCCCAAGAATATGTCGGTGATAAGGATGATGAGGAATGCTTTTCCCGTGTCTGAAATGTTGTTTATGATTTTGTACCCCGTAAACTTCAACAAGGCTACCTGAAAAGGGTTTTATCACATGTTAAAAATGGACTTAACAGCTTGAATATGTCACACGGTAGATTGGTGAAACATTAAAGACTTACTCTACCCTGATTGGCGTACAAAAGAACGAACAGTGAGATACCAAACACCATATCAGACCATATGTTGGCAAATGCTTTCCGGTTCTCTAATCTCCACTCCTCTCGCAGCTCTAAGCTGTTGAAAGAAAGCAAAGGATAGTAAATGAACTATAAGGCATATATATCAAGATGAGTTTTCAACACTCAAACATCAAAATAAAGTAAAAAACTGTGGCGCAAGTTGTTGTTTCTCTTACGCTTTACCACGCAGCTCCCACCATAAATCATCATCAGAAAGAGGCGGAGTTTTGCCAATCTCTACTTCAAGACGGTACCTAGCTTTCTCTCTGTTCAGTTCCTTTACCATTTCTAGCTTCTGGCTTCGTCTCACATCAAGCGTCTGGGCAGCAAGTGGCACAGTCTTTACATATCTGTAAGTAAAGCCAAATGCTAAACAATCAAACTGGAGACTAACACAAAGTACACGGAGAACATAACAGTAGTAAATGAAAAAAATCACCTGTCTAAGAAAGGCATGAGTACATAATCATGGGCTAGAAAGTCCAATGCCCATGGTATGAGGATCAACACCGCCAAAAACTTTGCCTGCAAAGAGTTACAATGAGCATTGAGCAGTCTGCTGGAAGAACGTTACACTCGACAAGACATGTAACAAGAAACATAACTCACAGATTTTGAAGATGCATAACGAAAAACACGGTCTTCGTATAGAATATCTTCCTCTTCAGCTCCTAAAACCATATCCCTCACCATTTTAACCAACCCTCTCTCAGGAACACCCAATTCATCAAGCTCTGATCTGTCCTCGCTTCCCTCGTCGTCTCCTCGGCTCCAAGACTCGACTAAACCGTCATCTGAATCCACAATCCAATCCTCCCACTTCTTGCTCACATCCCCAACATCGTTATCATCACCAATCTCCTCCTGACTTTCCCGTAGCTCCACAATGGCCTCTGCTCGTCTCTTCCAGGTCTCGAATTTCTCTTCATCAGACATCTCATCATTCTTTTCAAGCTCAGCTGTCTCGTCAACAATGTCGTCGTCTCTCAGACCAAGCCAGTTCCCATCGTCATCAAAGAAAAACCTCTGCCACCAGCTTCTTCTCCTCCTTTTATTATTACTACCAGTGTGACTATCCTCCTTCTCCGCACTGGGAACGAATCTCCTAAGCCCCTTTCTCCTCTTACCCCGCAACGAAATTGATTGAAAGCGATTATAACCGAGAGATGATGATGATGAACCAAGAACAGAGTGTTGGCTAGTGAATGCTAAGCAGTGGCATAAGACTAATGAAGAGCTCATCAAGGACATGAATCAAACCCAACATTGTTTGCAACTGTAACCTAAGGCAACAAAACAGAATCTTCAACGAAACCCATCATAGTTCTTTGTGAAAGTCAACACCTTTACAATCTTTACACACAGAAGAACCTCCGAACAGATAAGAAACAGAGGTTTTGCCGAGATGATTACCCGAAAGAGAGAAGCAGATGCCAGGACCAAACGATAAATAAAGCCACACTCTCTCTTTTTGGTTTTTGCTATCTTCTTCTAAACACGTAAAATATCTCTTATCCACAAGATTGCTATTTGGTTCCAAATATTTAAATAAAAATATATTTTTTTTGGGGGGTCAAAATTGCTATTGACTCTTTTCTAATTGGCTAAAAACTGAATTACTGTGAAACGAATTCAGACAAAAGCAAGTTTCAACTAAAACATCAGTGTTATGGAGTCGCTGCATCGAGTAGAAACATTACTTCCTGGTCTCCATCATCACCCTCGTACGAACGCCAACAGAAACAGAGTATTCAGATCTGTGAAGGTCTTCAGCAACCCAAGAAAGTAAAAGTCTCGATCTTTTTTTTCTTTGAGGCATATTCACGAACACCTTCACTGCAATCACCATCAATTTTTAAAAACGTTTTTTGGCAGGTGTCAGTGTTTTGATCTCCACGACAAGTTGGTTCCATACAAGAAAGCTTGGACATGGCAGAAACGCATCGTCGAGGAGAAAAAGACATTGATTGATACAAACCAAGACTGTCCAGACACTGTGATTCTATTACAACACTCTCCTGTTTACACAATGGGACTGGCAGTTCAGAGGAGTATCTCAATTTCGACGTAAAGGATGCTCCTTTCGATGTGTATCGAACTGAGCGTGGTGGTGAAGTCACTTACCATGGTCCTGGTCAGGTATAAACTAATGTTCAAGTTTCCTTGTTGTCTTATATGAGTTCTTCAAGCTAATGAATGTGATTTGTTTGAAACAATGTAGCTGGTTATGTATCCTATAATCAATCTTCGAAACCACGAGATGGATCTTCATTGGTACCTGAGGACGCTTGAAGAGGTTGTCATCCGTGTTCTTTCCTCTGCTTTCTCTATCAAAGCTTCACGTCTTGATGGTTTAACTGGAGTTTGGGTCGGTATGTCTCTCAAACCACACAACATTGTCTTTTTAGACTTTCGTAGTGTATATTTTGATCTTGTTTTTTTTTGGTTTGCTAATGTTATTATGTAGGCGACCAAAAAGTGGCGGCTATTGGTATTCGTGTGTCGAAATGGATAACGTATCATGGTTTGGCTCTTAATGTCACAACTGATCTAGCACCGTTCAGTTCGATAGTTCCGTGTGGGATTAGAGACAGACAAGTTGGGAGCATAAAGAGTTTGCTTGAAGATGGAAAGGTCGGTGATTTGAGATTGATTGATATAGCTCACGAGTCTTTACTTAAGGAGTTCTCTGAAGTTTTCAAGCTTCAAATCGAAAAGGAAACAGTTTCTGATCCTAATATTCTGTAAGCTGAGCCTTTCAAATTTTGGAATGACAAAAATTCTTGCAATCTCTGTAACATTATTGTAACGTCTTTAACATAAAAAATTTATCCACAGTTAAAAGGTTTATTGGTAGTTTGTGACATTGTCTTCTTTTGTAGATTTTTTTTGTGTGAGATTGGTCTCTCTACTTCTCTTTTGCACTGTTAGGATTTGTGAGATGGATGCAGAACTCATGAAATCCAAGGCAATGGAACTGCTCATTGCACAATAAAGATTATAAGATTCTAGTATATGTTTCTAACCTTAGAAGATTTGAATGGTTCTTTCCATTTCAATGTTGTTAGGCTTGGTTCCTCAGATCACATGAATACAAGAAGTAGCTCAGGTTCCAGGACTAGCTTCCACTTGAGGTATCTCTTTAACGCTCGCTCACAGGACTTGGATCAAATGTCAGGTCTACATTAATGCTTTTTCTGATTATCTGGCTGACGCATGGAAGAAAACCGAAAGTTTTTATCTAGTTTTGGACTGATCGCATATATATCTCCAGAAATTGCGGTGGTTCTTACTCGTGTCTCAACTTCGGGAAAGAAACGGACATCTGACTTTTGTAACAACCACCAGTAGTTTCTTCCCCCTCCCTACTTTCTTATTTTGCGGTGACTCTCTATAAAGAAACGTATGCTTGACAGAGATACCTTGTCAGCCGATACCCGCGGATAAAAGTCTCTACTATCCTGGCACAAGAGCAGTTTCTTCGATGCCACGTGCTGTTGACAAACATGGCGTGCCTCTTCATTCCATCTCCACCTGCTCCACATAGTTACAGTTCCTACAGTACTTAGACTTGTGCTTAAAGCTGTTTAAACACTAATCTTGAAAATCTGCTTCTGTTAGGGAGGGATATATATGATGCCACCTTCTACTCCTAAATCTCCTTTACTAGAAGAAGCTCATGAAGATGGAAGGTTTAAATGCTATAGGGGTGTGAGAAAGAGGTCGTGGGGAAAGTGGGTGTCTGAGATCAGAGTTCCAAGGACTGCAAGACGAATATGGCTAGGTTCATATGATGATCCGGAGAAGGCAGCTCGAGCCTATGACGCTGCTTTGTTCTGCATTAGGGGTGAGAAGGGTGTTTTCAATTTTCCCACTAGTGAAAAGCCTCAGCTTCCTGAAGGTTCTGTCAGGCCTCTGTCCAAGAATGATATACAGACAATAGCAACAAACTATGCTTCATCAGTTGTGTCTGTGCCTTCCCCGGAAACTGATCAGGTTCCTTCTCAGGTTCCCTCTCAGGTTCCTGCATCCCCGGATGTCTCTGTTGCTACTGAGATCATGGAGATGGCTGATGAACACTATCTCCCAGTGGACGCAAGTGCAGAATCGATATTCTCAGTAGAAGACTTGCAGCTGGACAGTTTCCTCATGATGGACATTGACTGGATAGACGATTTAGTCTGATGGTCGCAGTCACTTTTAGCGTTAATATGGTTTAACCACTAGTTACCTCTGTCCCTCCAGCTACATATTTGTGAGTATATACATGCATACTTGTCTTTGAAGTTGTTTTTATTTAGCATTCAGTTTGTGTTGTGTATGTGCTCCTTTTTCTCTGTATGACTTCCAAGCTGTTTAGCATGTGTATGAAATGATTAGGAGTTTGCGTCCAACACAAATCTTCTGTTGCATCTTTGAGACGTGTTTGTAATCAATTTCGTTTCCTCTCCGTTTCTTACTTCTCTAATTACCAACCTCTGCATAAACCGTACAAACCAGCTTGTGGATAATGATGCAACTTGTGCCAGCATTTACTTGTAGTAGGCTACAGGTTGTCTACCTCCTTATGTCCTCAGACAATAACAAAGAAACTGCATGTACCTTTTTACTATTTGCAACAAAAAAAAAAGAGAGCATAAAGTGATGATCAACACTTTTTTTAAGCTTTATTACACCACTAGATTCTGATCCGTCTTTCAGAGGGCAGGTATATTTTTTGTTTTTAATTTTTTATTTGTGTTTTATTTATAATCATATTTACTATATTTAAAAATTATTAGTTAAAAGTTTTGATAATTATATTGAATTTGTGATGTTATATAACTATACACTTGTACACAATATTTTGAAACCGATCCGGATTCGCGATTAAACCGACAACCCCGTGGATCTGGTATGTAATTCAGTTTGAGTTTTAGGAAAAACATCATTGTTTAATAATCTGGTAAAACCCACGGAAACCCGGTAAAACCCATGGAAATCCGCTAAAACTCAAAACTCGGTTACCAGTTGAACCACTGGTTAAACCAATACGTAATTTTTAATTATTAACTTTTTAGATTTTTAATTATATTATTAGAATATGTTTGTATTCTAATTAGGAAATTAGATTTTTGGTTTTTATATAAAATATATATATATATGATCTTGTGGATTATGAATCTATTAACAAATCTAATTGTTGTGATTTGGTATTAGTTTATTTTTGTTATCAATTATCAATTATAATTTTATGTTTTACTTTTAGATTATTTTAGATTTTAAATTTAATTTTATTATTTACAATAGACATTTAAATACTTAAAAAGTTATTAATATTTTGTAAAATTTAGTTCAAGCACATGATCCTTTCATAGAAAACCTACCCGTATACATACATATCCACTTTCTATATTTTATAAAATAGGAGTAAGGAAAAAATACATAAATACAGTATATTAGTCCATATCGTATATGTAGAAGGCGGTTATATTTTGATTCCTGAATATTTTTGGTTGTTAAATAAATACTATGATTTTGGAATTAGATATAGGATAATTAATAGGTGAAGCAAAAGAGTAAGGAAAATGAAACAAAAATATATATATTCGTACATTTATGTTGCAATATTTGTAGCCCTTAAAAATATGACTTAGTGGTTATGGAGGTTGACTATATATCAAGTTATGCAGTTTTCTTATTATTATTATACGGTTATTTTAGTTAGTTATATTTGGATGCCACTTTTTTAAATTGGACCTAACCCATATCAATTGGACATGTTGAAGAATTAATAGTATTGATATCATAAACCCCGCTTTAAAAAAAAAACGTGATAACTGATTTTGGTAGAAAAAATTATAATGTGGTCAGTGTTTTGATATAGTTATAGATGCAGTTATCTAGATTTTGATCCGCCCTTTCAAAAGGGCGGGTATATTTTTTACTTTAATTTTTTTGAAAATTTTAACTTTTATATTTATGTTTTCTATAATCATATTTTTCTTTAATATTAATTTAATTTTGGTAACTATATTAAATATGTCAAGTTGCATAACTATACTTCGTGCCATATGCATTTTGTAAATTATTTTTAAAGTTTATTCATTAAATTTGCAATATATTATATTTTCTTAGTAGTTATATAATATAATTAGTTAAGAATAATCAAACCCAAAACATCTGACTCGGAACCAACGAAAATCAAAGTCTCGTACACTATTATACTTGACCTATATACTCGAACCATGTTATTAATGTATTATATTCGAAAACTAAAATCAAACCCAACCCGAAAACCGAAATTTTTTTTTGAAAAGTGTTTGAAAAAAATAAAATTTAATATATTTTGTTAAGTATTTATATATGTAAATGGGTTAATATGGTCACTAACTTTAAGTAAAATCAAATTAATAAATATTTTTAATTAAATAACCTATTAGAACCCGTTAAACTAAATGAGTTCATGTAAATATTTATTTCTATTAAAAGTTATCTTTAATCCTGTTAAACTCTATTTCAACCTAATTTGTTAACTTTAAACAATTTTATTATATGCTTTGAAAACGCATGATTATTTTTGATAATTTTATTTAATAAACATTATAAATATAAACATTTATATAGTTTATGTTTTATTTTTTTATTCATTACAAATTTTACAATCGAACTTGTGTACATGATTTACGTAAGATAAATTTTTTAGTTTTATAAAAAAAGTTCTAACCCGTA
This sequence comes from Raphanus sativus, assembly GCF_000801105.2. Lineage (NCBI taxonomy): Eukaryota > Viridiplantae > Streptophyta > Magnoliopsida > Brassicales > Brassicaceae > Raphanus > Raphanus sativus. Next base: position 36,204,128 of record NC_079512.1, read on the forward strand.
CTATAGGCAAATATTTTAATTTACATTAGATGTTGATCTGTGTTACAACAAAAGGATTTGCCGATTTGGTATATACACCAAAAGAAAACAATAATATTGATTTTTTGTAACTGTCAACTTGAACGATATATAGGTTCCGAATCATATGGAAGTGGAGGTTACAACGTTATTTTATTAGTACAAAAGCAGTTATGGTTAATATAATTTTCTTATAAATGAATATTGGGTTGAAAATAATAGTTGGACACAACTAAATATCAATAGGACATGTTGAAGAATTAATAGAATAGATATAGAAACCAAAAGAAAAGGTGTCTGTCATATTTATTGATCTTAAGAATGGAAAACAATAAAATATTCAAACATGAAGAAGACCATTAGTGGTAGGAAGTTTTATCCTCTGTCTCCACTTACCAGTTACCAAGGCCAAGGAACAAGGAAGGGATGCTTCTCATCTTGCTGCGAGTAGATCTGGTGCTAACATCAGCATTTTTGATGCAGAGATATGACCCTGATCCAGCTGCTGCAACTGTCCTGGCATCAAAGTTGGGTGTCGATTCAGGCTTGAATGTATTTTTAGGAGATGAATCCAACTTCGGGAAAGGTCAATGACACGGAGGTCAACCAATCACGAGGGTTTAGGAATCGAAGACAGCCAAATACTAGATCCCCACGGTCGTTGAAGCACTTCAGCACATCATACTGATGATGAGTCTCACAATTCTTGGACGAAAGAGAGATTTCAAGCACCGCAGAGCAAAACCAGCATATGTTGGTTGTGTATTACAGTCCTCAGGGACATGCGGCTCCCGATGGTAGTTGGATCTCACGCATCGCGGCTCTCCTTGTGGGCGAAGATCCCACACTGTTATTTGCATTCACATAACGGTTACTTGATCTCCAAGCAAGTATTTGCATTCTCCTTGTGGGGGGCTGAAGATCCTACACAGTTATTTGCATTCATATGCATAACGGTAACTTGATCTCCAAGCATCATCCTTTACCTGAAACTTCTACTATATGCTGGCTTCTAACATGGTTTTCAGTTCGTTACATAATTGCGCAGGACTAATTGCTAGGAAAGAGGATTTCGCATACATCACGTATTATTGCCCTCACTGTAACGCTCTGAACAAACCTTAAGAATTCAGAGGAGAATCTACTCATTCCTCCTGTTTCTGCTTTACTGATTGAAACAAGTGAATTAGTTAATAGCAGCAACTCGACTAGTGAACGTGTGGATAGGCCCACTCCACAGATAAAAGGAGGAAGCTGCAGAGAGGGACACGAGCCGAGTGAGATCCAGTGAGTTAAAGAGAAGAAGGCTTTCTTGTTTGTGCTCCAGAGAGAACAGATTGAGATTGTGTGTGTGTGTATTTGCTGAGTACTTATTCAGGTACATGCCATAAGTTGCTAATATCTGAAGGTGCTGAGTACTGACAGTTTCTTTTTTTTTCTTAAACTTTGGTGCAATTTAAAAAGTGACAAGGTGTTACATTTAGAAGAGGTAACACTCTAGTGTTAAAATAATGGACTAGAGGCCCATTACGATGTTGGAAATAGAAAAGGTTTAGCTCAGCAAATTAAAATGAGATGGCCTATATAATGTACTTCCCGGTTGGAGATAGGTGCGAACCAATCGCTGATCACCACGTGTCAGTAAAACCCGCGAACAGTTTAAAAGGTTGGAGATAGGTGCGAACCAATCGCTGATCACCACGTGTCAGTAAAACCCGCGAACAGTTAAAAAGGACGCCTACTTGATTTTTGTGTTTTTTGTAGATCCCACCACCTAAAGAATACTCTAAGAGCCAGCGATAATTATGCCCTTATGTCGTAAATGACTTTTTAATTGCTTTTACCTTCACATGTTGTCTCCGTGTTTGTTAATGTGGTCGCTCCTTTTCATATTCGATATCATTACAAAGAAGCTACAGTTTCTTACTTTTTTGTATATTTCTATTCAGAATTGATTGTGTTCTAGTTCATAATGTGAACGTGACTTCTGTAAGAAACAAACTGCATGTGCAAGACTGCAAGTTGTCTCGCCATTATTATCGCTAAGAAACTCTACTGTGTGATCTGATGATCTGATGGAGAGAGACATGCCAATGAAAGATGAAGACTATTTTTGGAGGAAACTGTATTCTCCGTCCCCTCCCACTGACATAAGCTCATACGCATGTTTTTTGTATTTTTGTAATTGTGTGTGTTTGAAACTATACATGATTTTATATTTATGTTTGTGTTTGAGATAATGTATTTGTAATTTATGTTGCATTTGGTTTTTAAGTATTCGGTTTCTTTATGATTATTAATTGTTATACGTATTTGGTGTTTATATATTTTCATTCTCTTTACTTTAGAGATTATCAGCTGCAGTTTCCTAGTTTTAGTTAACTTTTTTCACTCTGCAAGCTCCAATTCATCACCATGTTTACAACCACTACGTTTGCATCCCCAAGTTTTGTGGGTTTTGAATCTTTTTAATTGTCTTTACCTTTACAAACTATCTGTCTTTTTGTTAATTTGGATCATTGTTTTATCTTAATTGTTAATACAATGAGCTGCATATTCTTAATTTTGTATATCATCTTTAATTTTAAATTTTAATTTATCCACTCAACATTTTTTTTGTATTTTGCTATGAACCTGACTTTTGCAACAAGGAAACTGCATGTGCAAGGACATGCACTTTTTTAGTAATTAGCAAACAAAAAAAGTGAGGATCACCACTTTAAACTCCTAAAACTTTTATACCATATTAAAACCAAAAGATAAGTCATATTATTGATCTTAAGCAAGAAAAGTATCTGGATCTTACCAGTGTTTCCCTTCCGTAGTATTTATCAATATTTCTCTCTATAAAACGTACGATTGATCGTAGAGATCAAAAGACCTTGGAAAAGCTTCGAGTGGAAAGATTGGCTAAAATCAATGAGCTTAAAAACGGACCAACTATTATACCACTCAGCAACTTATTCAGGTGAGACGGTAGTCTTCGACTAAATATGTGTGTTTCTAGATTCGGTTAAGTTTCTGCTGCTTTGTAGTCCAATGTTTTTTTTTTTTGAATATATTGTATTCCAATGTTTCGCTGCCGGCTCTTTCTTACTTGTATTAATTTGATGAAGCAAGTACTGATGCTTTCCAATTCCTGGGCTGGGTTCTCTTACCGGAATCCATGCCTTCCGATTCCGTGGTTATGTGTTTCTTCCCGGTTAAGACTTCTGTCTCAGCTGAGTCGTGCACATAGCTCCCGGATATCACCAAACCCCGGCACGAAAAGTGTCAAGGAAAAATTTGGCAAAAAAAAAGTACTGATGCTTTCAGTAGCTATCATTTATAGGTTGTGGATAGTGACTGTGTTTGAAGATTTGTCTCAGTATTATTATTAATAGAAAGTTGGAACTTGGAATGTTAGCGTGACAGTTACAGTTCATTGTGTTTAACGCCAGAAATAAAGTGAAGTGGTAAATAACAGCAACCCGAGTAGTGAACGTGGGAATAGCCACACGCCGGAAATAAAGGAGGACTCTGCAACTACTGAGAGAGGGACAAGCGCTATGTAAGATCGACTGAGCTAAAGAGAAGAAGGCATTCGTGTGTTTGTGCTACAGAGACACAGACTGAGATTATGTGTGTGTTCGTGGTCCTTGTGGATGCTGAGTGCTCGTTCGACGTATACCATGAGTTCCTAATATCAAAAGGTGCTGACAGTTCTGGTTCTGGTTGGTAACTATACGATTCTGATGTCTTAAAACGATTATTGTTAATACGTTTTTGGGGTTTATTTTTTTTTTAAAAAAATTGTTTTGTACCTTTAAAAATTGTCTGTCTGTTAATATATTCTCTTTATATATATATATATATATATATATATATATTGGATCGTATTCTATATCAATACTATGAGCTAAAGATTCTTTTTTTTTGGATGAAAGCTACATATTCTTAGTTTTGTGTATTTTCTTCTAAATTTATTTAAGTTATTGACTGAGTTCAATGTTTTGTTTTTCGCTAGTTCATGATATGAACGTGACTTTTGCACGAAAGAAACTTGTATACTTATTTGTTTTACAATATACACCCTTGTTTATAAAAACGTGGGAGATATAGAAAACCAAACTTCCATGAAACTACTAATTTTTTCAGGTCAACCACGCGTTGGTAAATGCACAGTTTGATTTAGCGAAATTGTAGAAAATGATAAAAATATTAATAGATTATAAAATAAAAGATTTTACACTAATTTTTAGTTAATGAAATGAGTGTGACTTTTGCAATAATTCACACGCACAAGATTGTGTTCCTTTAACTACATTCCGTAGTTAAATTATCAAATTTCTTAGCAAAAATGAGACGATCACCAAGTTACTTCTAACTTTAACCAGACGGTGGTGGACTAATGATACTTGAAGAAGTTTTGACTTAATTTGGTCCCGGTTTCGAATCCCCTTGTAATCGTTGAGGGCAAAATTTAACATCCGGAATTTTCAGCGTCCAGACGTGGATCCGCCAATAACATAGATTGCTAAGGGTCATTGTGGCTAGTCTACATATACTATGGAACCGATCAGGATATATCGGTTATTCAAGAAAAAAATATTAAAAAATACAAACTTTACACCATATTTTAACTAAAAGAAAAACTTTAGGTCATCTCAAGAGAAAGAAAAATCAAAAAGAGAGAAGAAAAAATATTCCAAAGATGACCGAAGACCATTAGGGCGGGAAGTTTATCCTCCTCCTCTCTATATACATTGTTCCTCGACTTTAACAAGGAACAAACTCAGGAAGATCAAATTTTCTCTTTGAGTGAAGAAACATGAGCTACGAGAATACAAAATGCTCTATCATATTGATTTTCTTGAAGGTGCTGCTTTTGATGATCCTTTATTCTGAAGATGTCGCTGCTTCAAGGTCTTGTCAAAGTCAGTGTGGAGGTGTGAAGATACCATACCCTTTTGGAATCGGAAAGGGTTGCTACCTGGAGAAGCTACCTGGAGAAGTCTTACGAGATCAAATGTCTTGATTCCACTACTCCAGGAAAGCTGGCTCCTTTCCTCTCTATAAACGACAAAGAAGTTGTGGATATTTCTGTTCCGGTTGGACAACAAGGCTATTTTTATGCAAATCAAACAGTGGAACTTTATTCTCTACCGTTTGGGTCAGTTCGTGTTAAAATGCCGATAACATCATCCGAGTGCGGTGGAAAAGCTCGCCCTGAATCATTTATTAATTTCACGGGTACCCCTTTTTTCATTGATGCGAAAAACAGCCTTGTAGCCGTTGGTTGCAACGCCAAAGTGTCGTTGATGCATATAGAGCCGAACATAGTGGGATGCGAGCTGACCAGCAATACGAGCAAATACCAGTCTAGCAATAGTATTCCTTTACTCAAAAACACGCGGTGCTTGACCGACGACAGTCAGAACTATATATACGGGGAATGTGCACTATTCAAAGATGATGTAGAGGAATGCAATGGTAACGGATGTTGCCAGGTTGGACTAAGAAAGCATCAACAAGCTATTGGTATCAGGATCGAGAGCAACGATTCGACACCAACAAGAGAAGAAAAGTGTAGAGTCGCCTTCTTGACAGATGAATTATACACTTCCTCAAATGCGACAAACCCACAAGAGTTATTTGATAAGGGATATGCTACACTTAGTCTAGGGTGGGTAATCCAGACCAAGAAACATTCTTTCGTGAGCTCCTTGTCCTGTGACAACAGAGAAGTCTACGAAAATACTACTTATGCGGCTCGATCCCAAAAGAAGTGTATCTGCGCTAAAAGCACCATTGCTAAGATTAGCTATGCACATTGTGCCTGCAGAAGCGGTTACACAGGGAACGCATATGATCCTCACGGATGCCAAGGTCAGTCAATTGCTCCTTCCTTTTTCTCTTCTTATTTTTTGTGTGTGTTCCTACAAGTTTTCATGATCTTTGAAAATCCAGACGTTAATGAATGCAAAACCCAAAAAATCTCATGTGGAGGGATGACCACATGTGTGAATACTCAAGGAGGCCATCACTGTGCGGGCGATAAGAAAAAAGCAATACTCATTGGTAATGTCACTGAGTGTCATTCATCTACTCATTTAATTTGAAAGTATAAGCAATCGATGATATCAACCTAGCTACCAAATTGTTGTGCGGTTTGCAGGGCTGGGTTCGGGTTTTAGTGTTTTAGCTCTAGTTAGCGGAGTATGGTGGTTGAGAAAATTTCTAATAAAGAGAAGCATGACAAAGCGGAAGAATAAATTCTTCAAACGTAACGGGGGACTACTGCTGCAGCAAAAATTATACACAAGAGACGGCAATGTCGAAACTACAAGAATCTTCAGCTCGGGAGAGTTGGAGAAAGCCACTGAAAAATTCAGCGAAGACAGAGTTCTTGGACAGGGAGGTCAAGGCACTGTGTACAAAGGTATGCTGGTTGATGGTAGAACTGTTGCAGTCAAGAAATCCAAAGTCATAGATGAAGACAAACTGCAAGAGTTCATCAATGAGGTTGTGATTCTCTCTCAGACCAACCATAGACACATAGTGAAACTCTTGGGTTGTTGTCTCGAGACGGAAGTTCCTATCCTGGTTTATGAGTTTATTCTCAACGGAAACCTTTTCCAGTACATCCATGAAGAGTCTGATGATTACACTATGATATGGGGAATGCGTCTACGCATAGCTGTGGACGTGGCAGGAGCTCTTTCTTTTCTTTATTCTTCTGCAAGTTCTCCAATCTATCACAGAGATATCAAGTCCACAAACATATTACTGGACGAGAAGCACCGAGCCAAGGTGGCTGATTTCGGAACATCGAGGTCAATAACAATAGATCAAACTCATTGGACAACTGTTGTTTCAGGTACAGTCGGCTATATGGATCCAGAGTATTACCGGTCCAGCCAGTATACAGAAAAGAGTGATGTTTACAGCTTTGGGGTCGTCCTAGCGGAACTTATTACTGGAGATAAGCCCGTCATAACAATACAAAACACTCGGGAAACAAAAAGCTTGGCAGAGCATTTCAGACTCGCTGTGAAAGAGAGGAGGTTGTCTGATATTATGGATGCTCGAATAAAAGAGGATTGCAAACTGGAACAAGTAAAGGCAGTGGCAAATCTGGCGGTGAAGTGCTTGAGCTCGAAAGGAAACAAACGTCCAACTATGAGAGAAGTTTCTACCGAGTTAGAGAGAATTTCCGCGTCTCCAGAGGATTCGCATGTGCAGGTTATGATTGATGAAGATGAAGAAGAGGTTATGAATATGGTAAACATAGGCGATTCTTTAAGCGTTGGTCTGACTGCTCCAGCCTTTGGTATTGTGCCTTCGCCTTCTTCTTCGGATGCTGAAGCATTATCTCGTCGTCCCACATGGTGAGTCTACAGATTTTAGAGTAATGGTGAATAAATGTGATGATGATCATCTTTAAAACGTTTGGTAATAAATTTGCAAGTGTGAGTTTCAATTCAGGATTTAAATGATTTGGTTTTGTATTAATGTGTGTTTTAGATTATATTCGCTCCGTTTCAAATTATATGTCGTTCTAGAGGAAATTTTTTGTTTCAAAATAAATGTCGTTTTCGGTTTTCAATGCAAAATTTATTGATAATATTCTCTTTTCTATTTTTCTATTGGTTGATACATGGTTAGGTGTATTAGTAATAGTGTTTTTATTTTGGAAATATGTAAAATTAAATGTTTTCTTAATCTGTGTGCATAAGGTTAGAACGACATATAATATGAAACGGAGGAAGTATATTTTTGTATTTATGTGTGTTAAAAAATTATTCATGTTCTTGTATTTATGTTTGTGTTTGAGATAATGTATTTGTAATTTATGTTGACATTTCGTTTTTATATATTTGGTTTCTTTATAAACTAACTAGGGTAAACCCATCCAACCAAATATATAAACTAATAATATAAACTTTATTTTAAAATGTTAATTTACTTAAAATAAAATAGCATGAAATATAATTGGTTACACAGTTTTTGATAATTAAAATTTTATATTTTTAATTATAAATGTAAATGATAGAAATATAATTGGTTACACAGTTTTTGATAAAGATAAAATTACCTAAATATGTGAAAACATCGTTATGAAACAACAAAAATCACCTAAAACAACATAAGGACTAGTAAATAACTGTCAGGTCCGGATTTGATTAGCTTGTTTCGTTTTGCGCAACTATTAAGGGTGTCCTGAATCTCGAAAGCAGATAGGAGAGAACTCCATATTCTTTCCAAGAAGGAAATGATCGCTGTGAAGCCATTAGTACCTGAAGGATGATATTTTGCTTGTACAGTCTCAATGCTTCCTGGTGGTGTTGTTCCGACACCAATAGCTTCAGCTTATCTGTCAAGCTCCAAGTTTAGGCGGGAAACAAAAGATCTTGCTATTGTATGAAGGCTAAGAAATCTCATAGAACATACAATATATTATTCATTAGACCATGTGTGCTTGCTGTTGATCTCCAAGTTTAGGCGGGAAGAGAAAGATCTTGATATTACAACGAACTTTAACATCGTAGTAAATATCTTGGATTGTCTAGATATTTAGAGATCAGTAGAGGTAAAAAAAAGCACACATGGCCTAATGGATAAGGCGCTTGACTTCTAATCAAGCGATTGTGGGTTTGAGTCCCACTGGGTGTGTTTTCCAGTTTTTGACCTGTTGGTAAATACTTTTTTTTTTGTTTTCTTTTCAACTTTCTTATAAAGTGAATTTATGATTCATAAAGGACTTGTTATGCTCTTAGAGATACTCAAAGCTTGTTATAAAAATATAAAGTGAATTTATGATTCATAAGGTCCTTGTTATGCAACTGTCCTGGCATCCAAATTGGGTGCCGATTCAGAGTCTCACCATTCTGGGACAAGCGAGAGATTTTACAGGCACCGCAGAGCAAAACCAGCAGATGTTGGTTTGAGCATTACAGTCCTCAGGGGTTTGCAGCTCCCGATGGAAGTTGGATCTCAAGCATGAATGACCCCACACAGTCTTTTGCATTCATTTGTGCAAACTGCCATATGCATAACGGTGACTTGATCTCCAAGCATCATCCTTTACCTGAATCTTCTACTATGTGCTGGCTTCTAAAATTGTTTTGCAATGTGTTTCATGATTGCACATGACTTGCTAGGAAAGAGGAATTCCGCATACATCACGTATTATTATTGCCTCACTGTAACGCTCTCTCCTGTTTCCGCTTTACATGCCACAGACTCTCTGGTTATTGACTGAAACTAGTGAAGTGGTTAATAGCAGCAGCTCAACTAGTGAACGTGGGAATCACCTCAGCTGCAGCAACTGCCCAATCTTAGTAAAGATCCATTTAACTGAAGAACAAGGATTTCGTGTGCTTGTGGATGCGAGTATTCGTTCAGGTAGTTTTCTTGCCATGAGTTACAGTTTTGATTCCGGCCTGGTGCTTGTTATACGCTTTTGGGGTTTAAAATTTGTTAACTATCTTTACCTTTACAGACTGTCTTTGTATTTTATTAATGTTTTCACTTTGAATTTGGATCATATTCAATATCAATACTGTAAACTGCATGTGCAAGAATACTTGTTTTTTTTAAAGAAAAACTATACTGTAAAGCACTTTAAGGTTAATAAACTTTGCACTACCAAATTTTAAAACCAGATAAATGAAGCTTAACGCCAAATTAGTGATCTGATCGAGGAAAAAAAAAACAATGCTAAAAAGTATTCAAGATGAGGACTATTAGTGGAGGGAAGTTTATTCTCTGTCTCCACTGTCTATTTTAGCAAACAAAGAGATCAAAACTGTTTTTGAGTAGGAAACACTATGAGCTGCAAAAATCAAAACTTCTCTGGTTTCTTGATTCTAATCAAGCTGTTGTTGTTATTCTTGGTGATCTTTTATTCTGCAGTTCTCCATGCTTCAAGCTCTTGTCTAACTGAATGCGGAGGAGTCCAAATCCAATACCCTTTTGGAACCGGAAGTAGCTGCTACCTGGAGAAGGCTTACAACATCGACTGTCGTCGCAATACGTCAAGAAAGCTCGTCCCTTTCCTCTCTATAAATGGCCAAGAAGTAGAAGTTGTGAATATCTCTCTTCCGTATGAAAATGGTATTTATGATTCTCTGTCATTCGCGTCAGTTCGTATCAGATTCCCGATCATATCAACAGGATGTTCAGCGGGAGGAAATGATTCAGTGGGATCAGATCTGAACTTGAAGGGTACCCCATTTTTCGTTCACGGTAAAAACAGACTTGTAGCGGCTGGTTGCAACAGCAAAGTGTTCTTGACACATATAAGCCCCAACATGGTGGGATGCGAGTTGAATTGCAGTTTGTCCACAGAGCCAAGTAGAGATAGCATCCCTTTTTTCAACACTGTAGGGTGCTCGAACACCAACGGTTGTACAGAGAACAGACAGGAAGAAACAGGATGCGATGGTAACGGATGTTGTCAGACGAGTCTACCTGACGAGCCTAGACAAGTTATTGGTATCAGAATAGAGAGCAAAGATGATGTAAGCTCAAGGACAACGAGAGAAGACCCTTGTAGGGTTGCCTTCTTAACAGATGAACTGTACACTTTGGCGAATGCGATAGTGCCAAGAGAGTTATTTGCTAAGAGATATGCTACACTTAGCCTAGGATGGGTAATACAAACGAAGAATCATTGGTTCCTCAACTCCTTGGTCAGTAAACCTGAAAATTATTGTTATTACGATGGAAGCAACATTTCTGAGAGCAGTTATGCAAGTTGTGGATGCAACAGTGGTTACAACGGTAACCCATATGATTCGGTTGGATGCAGAGGTCAGTATAAGTTTCTTCCCTCTCTCTCTCTCTCTCTCTACTTGAATTATTTCTAGATGCTGTAATTATAAGATTTGATTATAAAATTGTGTGATCTTTCGAACCTAGATGTTGATGAATGTAGCATCACACCCGACAACTGTATAGAAACAGCTAAATGTGAGAACTATCCTGGAGGCTATCGCTGCGTGGGTGACGGCAAGACTAAAGCAATAATTATAGGTAAGTAGTAGTATTTTCCCTCCACATTGAACCGCAGCTTTAAAAAACACTGATGATTAAACTATAATGTTCTTGTGCGAATTGGCAGGTGCGAGTACAGGTTTTGGCATCTTAATCGTAGCTGGTGGAGTATGGTGGTTGAGAAAATTTATAATAAAGAGAAGGGTGACAAAGAGGCAGAAGAAGTTCTTCAAACGTAATGGAGGGCTACTGTTGCAACAAGAGCTAAGCACGAGAGAACAGAATGTTGAAACAACAAGGATATTCAGCTCAAGAGAGTTGGAGAAAGCCACCGAAAACTTCAGCGAAAACAGAGTTCTCGGACAGGGAGGTCAAGGCACTGTGTACAAAGGTATGCTTGTCGATGGTAGTACCGTTGCAGTGAAGAAATCCAAAGTTATAGATGAAGACAAACTACAAGAGTTCATCAACGAGGTGGTGATTCTCTCTCAGATCAACCATAGACACATAGTCAAACTATTGGGATGTTGTCTTGAGACAGAAGTTCCTATTTTAGTTTACGAATTTATCCTCAACGGAAACCTTTTCAAGCATATCCATGAAGAGTCTGATGATGATTACACTATGAACTGGGGAATGCGTCTACGCATAGCTGTGGACGTGGCAGGAGCTCTCTCTTATCTTCACTCTTCAGCAAGTTCTCCGATTTATCACAGAGATGTCAAGTCAACAAACATACTACTAGACGAGAAGCACCGAGCCAAGGTGGCTGATTTTGGAACATCAAGGTCAGTTACAATAGATCAAACTCATTGGACAACTGTTGTTTCGGGTACGGTTGGTTATGTAGATCCAGAGTATTACCGGTCCAGCCAATACACAGACAAGAGTGATGTTTACAGCTTTGGAGTCGTACTAGCGGAACTTATTACTGGAGATAAGCCTGTCATAAAAGTACAAAACACTCAAGAAATAATAAGCTTGGCAGAGCATTTCAGACTCGCCATGAAAGAAGAGAGGCTTTCGGATATTATGGATGCTCGAATAAAAGATGATTGCAAACCGGAACAAGTAACTGCAGTGGCAAATCTGGCGGTGAAGTGTTTGAGCTCCAAAGGAAAGAAACGGCCAAATATGAGACAAGTTTTTATGGAGTTGGAGAGAATTTGTACTGCTCCAGAGGATTCACAGGTGCAGCAAATTCACATTGATGAAGAAGATGAAGAGGAGGAAGATGAAGAAGAAAGAAATTTTATAAACAAGGGGGATTCTTGGAGCGTTGGCGTGACTGCTCCTGCCTTTAGTATTGATACTTCACCTTCTTCTTCAGATGCTGAACCACTGTTTTCTCGTTTGACATGGTGACTCAAACAGACTGTAATAAAGGTGAATATATTTGATATTCTTGTGAAAATGTACGAGTAGTAAGAGTGGTAAGTCTGTAAGTTGTGGCTCTGAATTTTCGCTTTAGATTTAAAACATTGTCTCTGTATTTATGTGTGTTTGAGGTTATGTATTTGTAATTTATGGTTAACATTTAGTTGTTTGTATTTGTTTCTTAACTTTGATGGCATACAATTTACTCGTTGTAATTTATGGTTGACATTTAGTTGTTTGTATTTGTTTCTTAACTTTGATGGCATACAATTTACTCGTTCAGGTTAAACTTTTCTCTATAAATTGCTAATATTTGAGCTGACAACATTTTGATTCTGATCTGTTTCAACAAGACAATAGGGTCATCACTTTGTGGGTTTATTACATCTCTTAAAATTTCTTTACCTTTACAGAATGTCTCTGGACTTATGTTAGATCATCATATTCACTTAATAGATTAGATACTATGAGGCCAGTTTATTAGTTTCGTATATTATCTTTTAAATTCACATTTTTAAATTCACAACTCAATGTTTTTGGAGTTTGCTAGTTATGAACGTGACTTTTGCAACAAAGAAACTGTATGTGCAAGTGCATGTACAATTTTATTATTTGTTTTTTTGAAAGATGACATTTTTTATTATTTGCAAAAGAAAAACAAAAAGTGATGATTGATCACCACTTTAAAGCTCAAAGCTTTTACACCATATTTAAAAAAGAAAAAGAAGCTTCCCGCCATATTATTGAGCTAGACTTAAGCACGAAAAAGAATAAGATGTGAGTAGCAATAAAATATTCAAAGATAAAGGTGGCCATTAGTGGGAGAAAGTTTATCTTCAGCCTCCGCTGACCAAAGCTATGGAACAAAACTCAATATCAAAATCTGTTTTTTTTTGAGTTGAGAAACATGAGCTACAAATTTACAAATACGTGAGTTGCGAACACGAATCAATTCTAAAGAATAAGGTCAATAGAGATTTCATTTATTTGTAAACTTTGGTCTTTGTTTGACATAAAAATACAACACAACGATACATCACTTCATGATGTCTTGTCAAGTATCCTTTGATCCTAAAGGCCAACCCAGTAGGAACGGCCATTGGTGTTGTGCATCGGCGATGGAGTAGGCGAAGACACCGACCATTCATACCAAACCTGAACTCCAACATGAGAGGATCAATAACGGTTCGAAATACTAAGAGAGTTAATTGTGTACATTATGGTTTTAACATTAATTTTACCTTAGAGGAGCCACAACACCTCCAAAAGTGTACTTCTAATGGAGAATCAGGGTGGACCTCCACAGGCTTTCTCAATGGGAAAAAGATTGGGAACCTGCCAAAAGAAGCATGATGTTATATCAGTTTTCTTTTTAAGCAAGGGATTCAATACGAGAGAGCTGTTCATCTGTTTAATGGCATATTTAAACCATTACCAGCTGAACATGTTTGTGGTTGCCGTTGTAGGCTCGATCCCTAGATGGACATCTTTATACAGAACGGAATCAAAATAGCCAGCGAATCCTGTTTTTTTTTTTAGTTTATGTATGATCACAGCACATTAGTTTCATATTACGAAAAAACGGAGATAATATTTTTGACAGAAGACTGGAGATTCTTGTACCATGCACCAAGGCTGAGCCAGAGTCGCTTGGTAGATTGAAATGAAGCTTTTTGTAGCGTTGGTTGTTGGCTTTTGTCGAGAAGTTTGGATGAGTAAAAGTGAAAACCTAAGTGAGACCAAAACAAAACCCCTGAGATTAAGAGATCGACAAGACTTGCATATATGTATTCAAAGAGAATGCTATAAGCTATTAAGCGATCCTGAAGACACAGAAGGAGACTCACAGATTGGGAAGGAGCAAGTTTAGCTACACTGTGCAATTTGACTACATAAGCAGTTTCAAAGTGCGCAAGATCCTTATGAGCCTTAACCTGCCAATTAGTGTAAAAGTCTAAGCTGAACTGAAAATTCTTGTGAAAAAAGAGTACACAGCAGAAACCAGAAGGACCTACGTCATTGTAAAGCTTCGAAGCTGTTACAGGTTGTATGAAACTTGTATACCTACAATAGTAACAATGATTACTCAAGTTAGAGAAACAGAAGAACAAATGTAACGTTCTTCAAGCGTAAAACTTAGAGCATAGTTTTCTTATGGAAATTAGACTTAGGAAGGAGTACACATACGAGGATGGTATTGAAATTCCATCTGGCTTCAGAAACCTTTGGGCTCCATCAAGACACTCAGGAGAGAGTTCATTGTCTCCAAAAGAACCCAGCAGCTCGCTAACCTGAAGAACAGAGGCACACGAGAATAAGATGAACTGTATCTGTATACTGTCGGCGTCAGTAATATCTACCAAAATATATTTCATACTGACCAATATATCAGCTTTCTCCGAAGCACTCCAAAAACGCATGTCGCAGGATATTATCGTAACAATCCCTCCCCACCCTTCCATCTTAACCAAATTCTGTCAGATAGGATAACAATACTCTATGAGTTCATAAAACTGATTTTCATGTACAAAAGAAACAACGTAATACTTAGCAATGTTTCAATTGAGACAGTTGCCGACAACTCACATGGAGCGTTACAACTGCATTAGGGTTCTTTTCGACAGCATAAACTTTAATCTTGCGACCAGTTTCTTCAGCTGCCTGGGAAAAGAAACCAATGAACACAATTGATCCAAAAAAATGAATTTTGAAGTTTCAGTTGTGATCACTGCATCGGAACTTTACCTGCAATGATGCCCTCACAAGGGGTCCTCTTCCTGCTCCCACAACCATCAAGACCTACAAACTATAACTTTAGTACTATTGAAGTAAGTAATTAATAAGGATACCAGATACAAAAATTTATAAATGAAAATGCCACATGTAACTTATGAAATCATAACATTGACAAGTGACATACAGTAGTTAACTCGGACGCTTTTTCATCAGGGACCCTGTCCACCAAGGCTTTAGCAACTGCTCTTTGATACTAGCAACACAAAGATGGAAAAAAGTTAGGCATGACATAAAATCCAACCGCAAACCGAAGCAGGAATAGAAGGGTAGTCCAGAAACAGAGGTGTTAAAATTTAAGACGTGAAAGAAATAAACTAGCATACGCAACATACTTGGATGTATTTAGTAGAGTCTCTCTCAAACGTCTCATAGGTTTGGGCTTCGAGGTATCAGAGGCTGTATTCCAAAAAACAGTAGAAACTCTTTACAGTAAGAACTGAGCATTTTCGTAGGAACATATTCTGATGGACAGACGGAAATAAGTATTACTTATAAACATAGACTAACCTGCAGGGGTGCCTGCAAAAAATCTCTGTAGCCAAGCTGTAAAAGGAATAAAAGAACTGTCAGATTTGAGTTTGGTTCTGCCTCCTTGCAACTCTTGTGGTTAAAAAAACTTGAAATAACTGAGACAAAGGATCCAGCAAACGACCTCTATACGTTCCTGTTCAGGAAGAGGTTCCATTTTCTGGAACAGATAAGCAACATAGTCCAAATATGACCGCAGGGGATGCCTCTGCCTACCTGAGAACCCAAAACATTTGGAAGCTTATTAAGAGATAACCCTATATACAAAAATACAAATTGATTTTTTTCAAGAAAATGGAACGCTTTTGCTTATAGATGATGCCAATAAATAGAGCTACGGAAAAATTAAGTAAAAAGCCACAGAGGTCAACAGCTAACTATTAGCGGAGAAAAGAAAATACAGAAAAGTTACCCTCAGTGTTAGAATCAGAAGCCTTTGGAAGATTATGAACAGGCTTTCCAGAAACTACAACCTGCAATTACAGGATTGGTGATAATGAACCCTAGGATGAGAGAAATAGATATATATTTTCTTAATCTACAGAGGATTCTTATCACAGAATGACAGTACATAAAGAGTCTTGACACTTATATTTAGTGATCTACAAATAAAAAGACTAAGCGTAGTTTTACCTGGGCAGCATGATCAAAAAATCCTGCTATTAGCTTTTGGTGGCGTTTTGACAAGCAAGGATAACCCCGAGCATTTGTTAAGAACGACTGCAAAGCAATATTAGAAGCATTTTGTGAATTACAGGACTTCAAGTCGAGTTTATAATATTGTGGTATATAGGTGGGCACTTACATCAGTGCTTAATATAGCTGCCCTGACAGACTCTCCCATCCAGCGTCCAAGTGAATTCTCAGAGGGTAGTGTACTCCTAGATAAGAGACATGGTGTTTTTTACGGAGGGAGAAATTTTGAGTTCACATTAAAAAAAAAAAGAATCAAGAGTTCTCTCAACTCACATCACATCAAGAGCAACAGACAGCTTACTGTCATGCTCACAAAGAAGACGAAACGAGTTCCACAGTTCCCAGGAATCAGTCTACACAGAAGCGAGTAAATATTAAAGCCATCATGACAACAACACGAGCTGCTAAGAACATCCATTTGTATTTATAGATTTGTAAAAAGGCCAATAGACACAAGCAGCCTCAAAAAAAATCTGAGAAGGCACAAAAAGAAAGAACAGTCTAAAGTTTGCATTAAATTTTGTCCAACGACTTACCAGACCCTCTGAAGTAGCATCCATTGAATCACCATCAGACTTAACCAGCGGAACCCTTAGCCATAACTTCAATGCAGAACGACATTTAAACAAAACAAAAGAAATAACAAGGAATAAAATGTTAGAGCTTGACTGAAGATCCGCTTGTAAAGAATAAAAACTTGACTGAATGCAAGAAAATCATAAACCACCTGCAAGTTAGTCAGCCCTTGTAAGATCTGGTTTACACATCTGGCATAATTAGCACACGAGGTCCCTTTAGGAGTAGGAGAAGACACGCCTACAACAAATAACAAACATTCTCTTCACGCACCATCAATCTAACTACAATTTATGGACTGATAAGCACCTGTAAGGAGAGATGTGTAGCCCAGGCTATTTCTTGCTTCAATGTGGTTTCAGAATCCATTCGTAAGACCTCATCTTCAGAATCCAAGTCAATCCACGAACTAATTTTCCCTAAAGAATGAGAGTTGAACCACTAATTGAAATAAACTTGGTTATTTGAAAACCAACACTATAGAACATAGCTAGAAGAAGCAAAAGAGAAACATACCAACAACATGGCTGCTCCACTAAGAAGGTGACAAGACTAAGTCAGAGCCAGAGACTGGAAGAGCCTGAGTTTCCGAACTGTTTCCTTCAACTAAGCTCGGTCTATACGAAGGGTTCATCTGAGTAAATAATAACATTACACAAAGAGAGAAAAGGAAACTCTTTTTTTTTAGAGACACGGAACTCTCTGAATCAATTAGACAAGGGCGAGAAACGAACCAGAGGAGCAAGGACATAGTCAAAGCCGCCGGTGGAGATGTGGAAGGAGAGAAGAGAAGGAACATCGTCTGAGAAATCAGTCTCAACGCCGCAGTACCTGGACTCACTCCTCTCCCATCCTCCTCTCTCTCCCAGCGGCATCTTTCGAGCTTACAAGGAGTGACTGAATCGAAGATGGAAAGCGAGACTAGGTCGTTGAAAGCCTAAGTTACAAAGAAAAAAAGGAAAAAGGTTTTTGAAGGGTTTAGTTTAACAGATATGCAGTTTATATAGATAAAGAAAGTTTCTACCAATTTTTTGTTGTTTATAATTTTGTAGGTTTTGATATATATTTCAGGTACAGTAACAGATTTCAATATATAACTAATGTTATATATTATTCAATTGTTATTGGTTGAGAATCAATAAAAATAGTCAATTTGATAAATTCATGTATGATTAAACATTAATTGTTGTTGTTTTAATATTTATAAAAATTCTAAAAAATTATCTTAACGAAATAGAGAGAATACTTTGTTCGAAGTAAGATAAATCCAAATCAAAATATTATTTAAGCAAGAATCTGACTGAGTAGAGAGACATATACAACTTTGAGAATCACAGTGCATTAAGCTGCACAAGCAATTCATAGCATCTTTAAAATCAAATGTATTTTAACAAAAGAAAACTATTACTACACCCCAATACCAATAAGCAGATGCAGATCGTTCATTCTCTCAAGCATCAATCTTGAGGTTAACATCCCTGGAGGAAGAGTTCCCATCGCCGTTTCTGTTTTCAGCTTCATCCAAATGGTCTTCACGGGCGTTATCAGCTAGCATCAGAGCCACCAGCCAGAAAAGACACGAGTCCAATGACACAAATGCACCTCCACCTAGCAGACCAGTCTTAGCTGTGGGGCAGCTGGTCTCTAAGTTCCTGTGTACATTACGGGTCAAGTGAAGTTGCTCTGTAATGGTTGGCCATAGCAACAGAGACAGTGCCAGTCCAGATGTTATCCTACAAGACAAAAAAAAATCATAGGCCACAAACAACTCTGTTATAATAAAAAAAAATATACACCATGACAATACAATGAACCAATGACAGAAAGTAAAATGAAAAGAAGAGAGGAGATGCTTACAAGGCAATGTTGAAGAAGACAGAGAAGCTGGTGCTTTTGAACAAGACAGAGTTGGGAACAGACCTTCCCTTGTAAGAGATGAACAAGGATTTGTATCCTGCAACGGTGCAGGCAAGGAGAAAAGCGGCAGAAAGGTAACCCAAGGCAACAGTTGGATCAGATGGATATTTGCAGATGACTACTCCCTTTCCGTTTATTGGAATTCCAGACGCAGGCTAAGATTTAAAATAATAGTAATAATCTCATAATCAGACAACAACGAGAAGCATCCTAGACAAACAGTAAATCAAGATAGATTTATTATCATAATGAAGCTGTAACAAGTGCTGGTTATAACTGTTTGATACATATGACGCGATAAAATTACGGAGTGAGATTAATGTAATTACGAACAAATCTAACTTGCGATTTTCAGCATCATTCAAAGTTTTCTTGAGAAAAGACTAGCCAGCCGACACACATGAGATATAGTATGTACCTTCTTGTTCTCAGCGATGACTCCGAGAATAAACGACAAGACACCAAACAAAGACACGATCAACGACATCTGTTTCATAGTAACCGCCATTTTTTTGCTTCTCCTATGTATCGGAGGATCACAAAGTTATAAAATTCAATTTCCCCTAAATGGAAAAAAAATACACACACACAGACAATTTTCGACAAAGAACACTTACAGATGATGTGGTTCGATTTGATTGTGATTTGGGAGACGTGAAGATGATAACTTGTCAAGTTGCACTGAGAATTCGGATGATCCCTCAAAAGTCTCCGCGTTCACGAGAGTCTGAAAGATTCTTGTTGACCTTTTTATATTTCTTAATTCTTTATCTGCGTCTGAGTTACAGAAAAAAAAAAAATTATCTGCGTCTATATCTGAATGTTGGTACTGGGCTTCATAATCGGCCCAAATAATAAAAGAAACCCATTTTTATATATGTATCAACAAGTCAGATTGTCAAGTTTTAGGCTCAGAAAAGTTACAATACCGACCAGAATTGGCTACCAGCCTACTACACCGTTGACGGTCCACACCATTGGATGCTATCTCTATCACTCTACACTACCCCCTCCACCTTTTACTTGTCCCTTATCACTTCCCTTTTTCATCTGAGTAATATTTCATTTTTTTAAATGCTACTTCAATCCTGCAGAATCGAATCAAATGAAATCAAACCAACCGGTCACTTTCTTGATTATGAGTATGATTACTCTTTTCTAAATGGGATTTTGTTGTCCCTCGGAAAAGATGACAGCTCTTTTGCTTTCTCTTCTGAGATTGCAAAAGTTTATATAACCTACGATTGATTGAGTGGATATAATGATTTTTGGTTTGACTTATTTTGTTTTTTTTGCTTGGTTAAACCAATCAAATGTAACAGATAAGTTTCAGTAGGTTGAATCTCGCTATCCTAAAGTCGAACCGACTTTTAAGTTTCACAACGTTTTCTTTTACCAATCGACCGACGTCTGATGATGCCTTTTATGTCATTCACTTGTTCCACGTCAGACTTTCCAAACAAAATAGTGTGAACACATACACTGGTTATAAAAATAATGCTCGTCTTCTTGACAAGTATTGTGTTGTTTTTGCTTATTGATGATGGAAATGAGTAGTAGGGTTTGCCAGCTCACACGTGTAAGAATATCTGAAAGCGTTACTTGAGCTGAGAGATCAAAGATTTGATTGATGACTGATATTGTGGTTGAGAATGAAGGAAGTCGGTGAAAAATGTCCACCACGGAACAATCTGGACTACAATACCTTGCAATTGCTGCCCGCTATTTATAAAACGTCGAAAAGTATTAAATGCCTTTATTGAGTTGTTGTAATGGATTTCTTTTTCAATGATCCAGTAATTCACAACACCCCAGCAACTAGACCAGCAACTAAGAAAACGTGTACATCTTGTACCTGAAAATGCAGTTAAAGAAGAAAAAAACATGAGAAATAGATCATCATATTTCATATTTTTCTATGCATGCCCGGTATATGATTTTAGCTCTCATAGCAATTTAGATATCAAATTCCCAACATGACTTCTAATAAAATATTAACATCATTATCGGTTTGGTTTCAACTTCTAATCAATTTTGTTTTAGCTTGGATTGAGTTAGCAAATGTTGTTGAAGCTACAGAATGAGTTTCCAAAATCATTTTGAAGTTAGTAAAATTCTTTGCTTTAGGTTTCATATACATTGTTTACCAAAAAAAGTAAAAGGTTTCATTTACACCTCTCACATGATGAAATGAATCTATTGATATACATTTGTATTGCAATATTTTATTTTTTTCAGAAAGCAAGAGAAAGGTTTGCAACTTAGCTCTGAAAATATTGAATGGGCCGAGAAATGGGCTGAATAATAATATAAAGAGGAAAAAACGAGAGCCGCTTGAATGAGAAGAATAAATGGTTCCCTTCACCAGCCGTACCTGCCGACCTCTTTCATTTCTCTGTTTCACAAAGAAAATGTTTTTTTTTTCATATAGTATCATTCAACTTTAATTCCAAGAGCATCACGTAACACTGCTCCTCAATCTTTTAAAGATTCTTTTTCTTCTTCTTTTTTCTTCTTCTTTTTTCGCCTTACACCTCTGCTTGACCTCATCCACATGCCCCTGCCTCACATCAAACAAAATCTTATTTAGCAGTAGCTAAATCTAAAAACGGACAAAAATACAACCAATAGTCTTTAAAAATAATACTATTCAAATTTACAAAGCATCAAATTTAATTGTATCATATGCTTTCCAGTCTAACAAATTTGGTACTAGATAAAAATAACATATTTAAGATCAATTAAAGTTATTAAAATTAATTGATAAGTATACTTTAAGCAAACAAAGCAAACCAACACCTTATTAGTGGAAACAAAAACATTTAAACGTTTCTCTTTAACTATCTTTATTCTTATTTTTAAATTTACACAATAAATTGCTAATTTAAGATTAGTGTACCAATCAACAACACACCTTTCAGACATTGGGACAGACTCCAATAAAAAAGGCATTTTAGTTTATGTTCGATTCCTGCAACAACAACAAAAAAAAAGAGAGAGAAAACAAAAAACATTCTCAAGTTTCGTATACTTCACCGAGTTTCATTTTTAATTTCTTGAAACTTCTTGCTTCTTCTTGCCCAAATCCCACCCTAGAGTAGTATTAAAAGAAATAAAGCAATAATATATGCTATCAGGTGACTGAAACAAGATAAAATAATCTCTGTTCTTCTTCAAACTCAAGCTTCCAACTTCCACTGATTCTCATACATCTGAGCTCATCTTAACTAAAAAAGTTCAGATTTTTGTGCTGTTTTTGGGTGTTTACTATTTGTCTTTTTTTTTTTTGGTTTCCGATGTTGTCCAAAAGTGTTTTCGCTGTCTCTTTCGTAATCATTTCCCTGTACGGTAACTTGTTTACGGAAACCGAAGGGATCGGCGTGAACTGGGGCTCACAGGCGAGCCACCCGCTGCCTCCAGCGACGGTGGTGAGGCTTCTCAAGGACAACGGAATCCAAAAAGTGAAACTTTTCGAAGCCGACTCCGAGATTCTCAGTGCCCTGAGCCGGTCCGGGATCCAGGTCATGGTCGGGATCCCTAACGACTTGCTCGCTCCCATAGCCGGAAGCGTCGCCGTCGCAGAGAGATGGGTCTCTCAAAACGTCTCCGCTCACGTCTCCTCCAACGGCGTCGACATCAGGTTCGTCCTTTATGTCCTAAAAAAAAGCTCCACTCTTTAAACAGTTTGATGAGTAAAGATAGAAACTTTTAGGTACGTGGCGGTTGGGAACGAACCTTTCTTGAAGTCATTCAACGGAACGTTCGAAGGGATAACACTCCCTGCTCTACAGAACATACAGTCAGCTCTCATCAAAGCTGGTTTAGCCTCTCAGGTGAAAGTCACGGTCCCGCTTAACGCTGACGTGTACGAAAGCGCGTCGAATCTACCCTCGGACGGAGACTTCAGAGCCGAGATACGCGATCTCATGATCAGTATCGTCAAGTTTCTAAGCGACAACCAAGCTCCCTTCACCATCAACATCTACCCTTTCATCTCTCTCTACAACGACCCTCACTTCCCCGTGGAGTTCGCCTTCTTCGACGGAACGGGCTCTCCCGTCAACGACAATGGGAGAGTCTATGACAATGTCTTAGATGCGAACTACGATACTTTAGTCTGGTCCTTGCAGAAGAACGGGTTCGGTAACATGTCTATCATTGTTGGGGAAGTCGGGTGGCCTACGGATGGTGATAAGAACGCGAACTTGCAGTACGCGAGACGGTACAACCAAGGGTTTATGAACCGTCAGAAGGCTGGGAGAGGGACGCCGATGAGACCAGGGGCACTGGATGCTTACTTGTTCGGTCTTATAGACGAAGATGCTAAGAGCATTCAGCCTGGGAACTTTGAGAGACACTGGGGGATTTTCTACATCGATGGACAGCCTAAGTATCAGCTCAGCCTTGGTAACGCTAACGCCGGGCTGGTCCCTGCGAAGGGTGTGCGTCACATGGCGAAGAAATGGTGTGTTCTTGCGCCGTCGGCTAATCTTCAGGATCCTCAGCTGGGAC
This sequence comes from Raphanus sativus, assembly GCF_000801105.2. Lineage (NCBI taxonomy): Eukaryota > Viridiplantae > Streptophyta > Magnoliopsida > Brassicales > Brassicaceae > Raphanus > Raphanus sativus. The sequence continues at coordinate 36,227,528 of NC_079512.1, forward strand.
CGAGTGTTAGTTACGCTTGTGATCATGCTGATTGTACTAGTCTTGGGTATGGTTCCTCTTGTGGTAGCTTGGATCTAGCGAAGAATGTTTCGTATGCGTTTAATAGCTATTATCAGGTGAGTGATCAGCTGGACAGTGCGTGTAAGTTCCCTGGGGGTCTCTCTGTGATCACTACGAGTGATCCCTCTGTTGGGAGTTGCAAGTTCAAGATAATGATCAAGTCGGGTTCTTCGGGTGGTGAAGCAAGAGGTAGGATGACACGATCAGGGACGGTGTTGCTACTCTTGTCGTGGTGTCTGTATATTGTTCTGTGAATACTGAAAGGAAGTTTGATGGTTTTGATTATTTCTTTTGGATATAAGTTTGGTGTTTTATTGATAAAAACTAAAAAACAATAATTGAGATTTATGTATTGATTACCTGCTTGATCTCTTAATTCTCTAAGAGCTGTTTGGCTGCTCACCATCTGTTTAAGGTTGATAAACGATTCTTCTTTATTACTGTATGAGAGACGAGTAACAGACGCTGAACCGAACAACCAAAAGCACACAGAACCCATACCACTTTCCCACCGTTTCTAATTGTACTTTGTTATGGTACTTGAAATGTATTACAAGTTTACAACTACAATACAGCAAGACTCCTCCCTTCGTAATTATCATGACTAGATTCAGTGAGACAAATATATTAAAAACTTGGTGCCGAGCTCCTATGTCAACCATTGAGAGATCTTGGGTACTTTGATTTGGAGAAGTTTTATTTCACAGCCTTCTACGTTTCTTTTAGTGAATAATAATGTTCAGTCTGCTTAGACAAAAGAAAGAAAAAGAGTAGCAAGTGGACATGTTATCTGCTGTACAGTGCTTTCGATGTGCTACATGAATGAAGGAAACATCAAAAGTTACCCATTCTTGAGTGGTCCCGAATCTTCTAAAAAACGAAGCTGATGCTTTTGGAGATTTGTCTCTTGATCTTATTATATCTGCATACATTTAGTAGATGCTATACTTTCCACCTTCCACAATAATCTAAAGGATAGCTATTTCGTTTTTTTTGGGCATACGCATATTAAAGTGTTGCAGTTTACCCTGTCTTATAGGTTACAAACATCAACCGCTGAGTCAAGTGATATGCGATGGCCAACTGAAACGTACGTATATGGGCCTAGGAGAACTCAGCGTGCGTTGGACATTTGTGAAACTTGATTTTCTCACATAAGAGGATTATGGAAACCAACCACACCTAGGGAACTTTGTATTCTTCTTCTTTCGAGTTTATTTGATGATCAGTAGTAATTAAGAAGAGAAACATATTCTCATAATCATTTCTCATGTCATACTTAGTGAGATGCTACTGATACACGAATTTAGAAGAGAGAGAGGGAGACAGACAGAATAAGGCATTCATCACACATCAAATGCCTCTTCTGTCCACAGTAGAGGACAATGAATTCAAGGAAAACTAAACCAAACACTTGAGACAGTCACAGTACATACCTTTTTTCTATATCATTAGTCTAAAATGGTTGGGTTACTTCTCCTATCATGGGAAAAGAGATACAAACGGATATTAAATATCAATACACACACACACACACACAAACTTACATATATCTAAAGCCCTTTCTTGCTCTCTCTCTCTCTCTCTCTTAGTCGATTGTCATTGGTTGCGTCATGCAACACCTGAAACGGGCTTTCCTCACAGTCGTCATTACCTCGGTTTCAGCCCCTTCAAGAAGATTGACAATCTCTGCGAAACAAGGACGGACTTCAGGGTCAGCATCCCAGCAACGCGTCATGATCTCCCCAAGCACAGGGAGACAATCCCCTGGGACCGTCGGACGCACTCCCCGGTTCACCACCGCGAATGCAGCTTGAACTGCAGTCATGTTCTGGAACGGTAACAGACCCGTTATCAACTCCCACAGCACGATCCCAAAGCTATACACGTCTACTTTCTGAGTGTAGGGTCTATGCTGGATCATCTCTCTGCATCAGCAAGTTAAGCTATATCTTATGACACTTGACGTTATAAAAAGACAAGATAAGGATAAAGACATCTATTCAACTTACGGCGCCATCCATCTGTAAGTTCCCGTCTCTGGTGTCATCCCTTCGGTCTGCACTTCAATTCTTGCAACGCCAAAATCAGCAATCTTGATGGAGCGATCAGCTGATATGAGGAGGTTATCTGACTTCAGATCCCTGTGTATAAAGTTTCGCTCATGGACATAAGCCATACCCCTAGCAACATCCAATGCCTGCTTAACAGCCAACTTCAAAGGCACAGCCCTGTTTTGTCTCTTAGTCAAAAACTGTCTGACCGAACCTCCTTTTGCATATTCAGTCACGATGCACAACACCATCGGTTTAATGCAGGCGCCGATAAACCTAACGATGTTGGGGTGTTTCAAAAACGAGAGCATAGAAACCTCCTGCTGAAACTGCTGTTCGAGGGCTTGTGCCTTTTCGGGACTGTTCTCTGGCCTCTCGAGTAGCTTGATGGCTACATCCTCTCCTTTGTAAGTCCCTCTGTACAGCTTACCAAACGCCCCTTGAGCAAAAGCGGGTCCCATGTGAAGCTTCCTAAGATCTATCGTCCACTCTTCATAGTTTGCGAGTCCCTGGGTTGGGTAGCTACCATTCATCAACGCTTGCGCTAAGGCATCATCGTTAAGCGCATGTGTAACTCTTCCGGGGCGAAACACGCTTTGTCCAACGGAGAGAGAGTAGGGATGGCGCATAGGTTTCAAACCGGGATGGCCGATGAGAGCATCGCTTGAACCAACGCTACTGTTATCCACAGACATGGAGACAGAGCCTCCGGCGTTACTTGTTTGCATACTGTCCGTGGACATGTTTGTACCATCTTCACCGAGCTTTTTGTAGAAGTCCTGGGTGAATGGGTAGTAATTGTGGTCGGTGTTGTGATTGCCAGCAGCGAGCACATCGAACCTTGGTGGTCCCTCAAGCATCCTTTTCAATCTTGTAGTCTTTCAAATCACTCCAATATTCACCTGAAACAAACAAACAAACAAAAAACCATAGTAAAGGAGACAAAAACCACAGTAAATAACATAACGTTGGTGAAAGCAGAGCAAGAAGCTTAGAAGAAATGAAAGTTCATGTTGTCCTACAACACCATCTTCTTCCTAAAATAGAAACCTACCTGTTATTATGTTACTACTACTAAAAGAATGAAACTTTAGGTAAATTAAGCTGAAACCAGATCCTTTGATTCTCTCAGCTCTCGTGGTTGTAAAAGGAAAAGAAAGTAATTTACTCCAACTAGGTAAAGTATCGCAACTTTCAATTCAAAGACTAACACACAACGAATGAGGTCAACAAAAGAAATTTTATTTTCCACAAACTCAAAACACAGATCCAATGAAGGGATAATCTGGAGGAAGGTTTTACCTAGAGCTTAATAGGCTCCAAAACCCCCGTGGATTTTGTGAGCTGGAGGAAGCACGAATCCTGTTCACTATGAGAAGGCTGATGATCGAAAGAAATCAAGATCGGAATCTCAAAAGCTTAGTTCCGATCAATCTCAGAGCTAGAAAGAGGTGGAGGAGGAGAGAGAGATGAGTCAGTCAGTCGTCGTCGTTGCTTCCCATTTACTTTGGTCTCCGTTACTTTGCTGGCATATTCGTTTCTTTATTTATTGGGAGGACAGCTCTCTCTCTCTCTCTCTCTCTCTCTCTCTCTCTCTCTCTCTCACTCTCACTCTCTGTGATAAACTGTCTCACACGCGCTTTAAAGTGCTGACACGTGTCCCACTCTCCGCAGCGGATGATTGGAGGGGCGCGTAAGTTGCTTTAAAGTTACGAGCAACAGTTCTTTTTTCTCCTTCACGCTTTGTCTTCTTCTGTAACATTTACTTTTCCTCTTTTGTGTCGACTTTTAATATCAAAAGCCCATCAAGGCCCAACCCAACATCAAATTTAACACGAAATATTATCATCAAAACAAACAACTTAGGGTTTTTCCACATTTCTCATTCTCCATCGCGTGGAAAAGAAAGCAAGCAAACGATTTTGAGTTATCGCCATCATCATCACCATGTCGTCGGAGCCGGAGATTCCATCATCATCCACAGAGACACCGGAGGAATCCGGAGAGAAGATCAGCAAGAAAGCGGCCAAGAAGGAAGCCGCGAAGCTGGAGAAGCTGCGCCGCCGCCAGGAGCAAGAAGAAGAAGCCGCGCGCAAGACCGCTTCCCTCTCTCTCGAGGACGAATCGTCTTCAAGGAACTACGGTGACGTCACGCTCACCGAGTTGCAGTCCACGGCGGATCCTAAAGCCGGGAAGTGGAGGGAGGCTGTCGAGGGAAAGAAGTGGACTAACGTGAGCGAGCTGGTGGAAGAGATGACGGGGTCCGAGGTTCTGATCAGAGGCCGTGTGCACACGAATCGTCCCATCTCTAACAAAAAGGGGTTTGTGTTCTTGAGGCAGAGTGGATTCACAGTTCAGTGTGTGGTTACTGAATCGAAGGAGAATAATGTGAGTGTCAACATGGTTAAGTTCCTTAAGCAGCTGAGTGGCGAATCTTTTGTCGATGTTATTGGTATCGTCGTTATCCCTAAGGATCCTGTGACGGGAACCACGCAGCAGGTACCAGTTCGTTTGATTTGTTCATTGTGAGTCACATCAAAAGACGTTTAACTTTTAAAAGTGTTATTTGGTAGGTTGAGATTCAAGTGAGGAAAGTGTACTGCGTCAACAGTGCCTTGCAGAAGTTACCACTTATTGTCGAGGACGCTGCCCGCAGTGAAGCAGAGATTCAGGTAACCTAGTAATGATGTTTTCGAGATTAGTGTTGGAACTGGTATCTTGATTATTTTGTTATGGCTTGTGTTCTTATTATAAGAGCTGTTGATTGTTGCAGGCTGGGAAACCTGGTGCTAATCAGGATACGCGTTTGAACTACAGAGTGATCGACCTCAGGACACCAGCTAATCAAGCTATCTTCCGCATTCAGTGCCATGTCCAAATTGTAAGGCCATCTTCTACAAGGACAACAACATGGAGGATTAGGGTTTTTATCTTTTTGTGTTATTAGTGTATGCATCAAGACTAGGATAAAGTTTTCACTGAACATATGTTATCAGAACTGTGCTAATAGTAATCCTGGTCCTTCCATGATTTAATTTCTTTCTTCTATGTTGCATGTGCTGAATAATATCTAATAATTGTGCAGGCATTCAGGGAATTCTTACTATCTAAGGGGTTTCTTGAAATCCACACACCGAAATTGATTGCTGGGAGTAGTGAAGGTGGTGCTGCTGTGTTTAGGTTGGAGTACAAAGGGCAGCCTGCTTGTCTAGCTCAGTCTCCTCAGCTTCATAAGCAGATGGCAATATGTGGTGACTTGGAACGCGTCTTTGAGGTTGGTGCTGTTTACAGAGCAGAAGACTCGTTCACTCATAGACATCTGTGTGAGTTTATTGGTCTCGATGTGGAGATGGCGATTCACAAGCACTATTCTGAGGTAAGTTTGTGCTGTTTGTAATATGATTTCCTCTCAAGTAACTATAAAGTTTCTGCCACTGGTGCTTAATACTTGTTGTCTGTGCAGGTAATGGATATTGTGGGCGAGTTGTTTCCGTTCATATTCACTAAATTGGAAGAGAGGTGCTCGAAGGAACTTGAAGCTATTAGAAAGCAATACCCATTTCAGCCATTGAAGGTAACAATGCTATTTAAGCAAGTAATTTGAGGAAGCTGAGTTTTTTTTTCCGTATATTGTTGTATTCTGATGATCTGCACTAAACTTGCAGTTTCTTCCAAAAACATTGATTCTACCCTTTGCAGAAGGGATTCAAATGCTTAAGGTAAGACTAGTCTTTTTTGCATTTGACTTGATGAGTTATCTGAATAGACTATTAGTAACAATTGGTTTCCGTAAATCTTGATGTGTTTACAGGAAGCTGGTGTCGAGGCTGATCCTCTTGGAGATTTAAATACAGAAGTTGAGAGAAAGCTTGGCCAGCTCGTTCTGGAGAAGTACAACACAGAGTTCTACATCCTGCATCGCTATCCTTCGGCGATTAGGCCATTTTACACTATGCCTTGTGCGGACGATCCTAACTACAGCAACTCATTCGATGTCTTTATAAGAGGTGCATCTTTGAGTTTCTGTTTTATATCTTATGTGTCCTCTTACCGATTAAGCTGTCTTCTCAACCGACTACGTTTCCACACTCTAATACTTATGTTTGCGGATTCTGTCCTAGGTGAGGAGATCATATCAGGAGCTCAACGTGTCCATGACCCGGAACTTTTGAAGGAACAGGCAACACGAGTTGGCATTGACGTCGAGACAATAAAAACATACATTGATTCATTCAGGTAATAAATAAACCACAAACTGAGCCAGTTTGGTTTCTAGCATTGGTGATCATAGTTGACGCTACAAATAAAAAATATTTACAGGTACGGTGCACCACCTCACGGTGGATTCGGAGTGGGTCTGGAGCGAGTGGTAATGCTCTTCTGTGGCCTCAACAACATCCGCAAAACATCGCTCTTCCCTCGTGACCCTCTAAGACTCGCTCCCTAATATCTTTCCATCTCAAAGCTAAAGCGGTGGATCATTGTCAAACTCTGCTGATTTTTCTCATGAATACTTCTAAGAGTTTTAATGGCTGATATTTGTCTTTTCCTCTCATTCTTGCCCTTTCGAGCAAGTGAATCTTGTTTTAGTTCTGTGATACTTGTGTTTCTGTCACATTACCGAGTAAAGTAAACCCCTGTTCTTTTTATCAAAGGCTTTGCATTACCTAAATAGATGTTCAAGAGCTATGGTCTATTTCAAAGTTGAATAATATTACACATGTCGACAAAGCCGAGATATTTATATCACAGTTCTGTATACGAGGAAAAAGGATATAATAGTATTATGTCTTCTTAATTTCTGCGTCTTTGTCAAGGTTTTGCGTTACCATTAACAGAAATACAAAATCTCTAATTTCTTGATTAAAACATGAAATGAGAAGAGCTATCAAAAAGTTTGGTTTAGTGCAAGAAAAATTAACGCAAGATAAATGGCTGTGTTGATAAGTCTTTTTTCCAAAGCTGAGAAGATCATATTTTTGTCACAGTAACAAGACAACAAGGCTTAATTGCGTTGCTCTAAACAAACTGAAGTAGAGTAGCCCATTAGAAGATGAGAAGTTGAACTGAATCTCATCTGGCTGTAGATCTTGCACTCATGGTTGTGTGATAATTCGTACTTCTGTGTTTCCTGTAAGATGTATAAACATCATCATACTGAGTTGGTTCGTTTGGATCAGCTGTTGCTCCAAGTCCCAATCTCCCGGACGTGCTCTTTTTATCGGTGCTTCCATCCGCATACGTTCCTGTCTCAGGGTCCACCTGTAGATTAGGAGGTGGAGGAATGCATGCACCTCCTTTGCGCACTGGACTGTCCCGCTCGTAATCGTCATAGTCGTCTTGGGATTCAGATCCCATGGGACCTTCACTCGGGTTCACCTCACCTATCTCTTTGAAGAACTTTGATACTCTCTCGAGTACTTGAGATTGAGGTGTAACAGACGGGGGTATGACGGTCGGGATATCAAGAGGGCTCAGTGGAGAGTAAGGCACACCACTTCCAACCTGCATCTTTCTGACCATCCCAGGGATCAGACCAGGAGGAAAAAGAGGATAAGGAGCCGGCTTCTCACCAGCAGGTGGCTGTGTTGGAGGTGGAACAGAGGGGTTAAGCGGTACGGAACCGGGAAAGGCACCAGGAGGAATCGAATTTAAGTTCATTGTGCTAGGAACATTACTGCTTTGTGGCTGTTGCAGCATTCCTGCAAGTGGATATAAAGATAGAAAAAAAAACTTGTTGGTGTCTGGTTGAGTTATGTTTTAATGTTTCTCTCAGGGAAGAGCAGGAGTACCTGGATGCTGCAATGAGTTTGCTGCTATAATGGGTGAACGAGAAAAGGTATTTGGAGGTGGTCCACTTTTCATCTCTTTCTCAAGGGAGGAGATGGTATCTTGATCAAAAACCTCCTTAGAAGCCCAGAACTGCAACAGGTTCTCCAGACGTGACTGGTTCGCTTCCTTGTTATGTGGACAGTGGTAAATCTTTCCCAGCATGGACCCCAAAACAGGTCTGAAAGCAAGGGCTTCGTTGTCAAACTCGTGCAAGTTTGTCCTCCTCTGCAAACTGTGTTAAAAAGGAAACATAGCATCAGCCGACAAAATGAGAAAATATTATTTACAACACATATATACCAAATGAACCAGAATTTGAAAGCATAGACTATACAATAAGCCTCGTGAATTATGTAAACAGCAACCAGTGATTTAGTTTAGGTACCTGTCAAAGAGAATGTCATTAGCAAGATAAACAATGTGCATCTGCTTCTCAGAATCATCCGTTGCAAAGACCCTGTCTCTAAGCGCTTCAGCCAAAGCTGGAGCAAAGGGAGATCTTTGCATGAACCAAATCTTAGCACTTTTGATAGAGTCTTTAGTGCCATTCAGATTAGCCAAGACACTATTCAGCTCCACCGCAACATCAGCAGGGAGTGGACCAGAAAGACCTCTGAACGCATGAGTTGACTGATCAAAATCAGGACGAGCATGTGGCGGCGGTGGCGCAAACGGATGAGGTTGCTGCGGAAGATGATGATGCTGCTGTTGCATCTGCTGGTGGTCATGGAACGGTGGGAAAGAAGGTTGGCGAACCGGCGGAACTCCCAAAGCACCAGGACTCATCATGGGATTCGGCGGGTGATGTATCATAGGCATAGAAGCTGAGGGAAACTGAGGAGGATCGAAAGGTCCACCAGGGGGATGATGATGCATAGAGATAAACTGCTTATAGCGGTAATAACCATGCCCTTCACCACCAAAGAGAAACGCATAATCAGGGTTATCCTTCTGTCTATCACGCATCATAGCCTCGAACTCAGGACCGTTCTTAACGGAATACTCAACAAGCTTATCTATACGCTTCTGAAGCTCAGGGTCAGCTGGAGGTGGAGGAGGAGGAGGAGGAGGAGCTGAGTCATAAGGTCCAGGGAATGGGGGAGGAAGGTGATGATGATGTGGAGGGAAAGGTTGAGGTTGCTGCTGTTGATTAAACATCTGTGGGTGCTGCTGCATAGGATGCTGCTGGTAAGGGAACTGCTGCTGCTGCTGCATAGAAGGATGAGGAGGAGGAGGCATGAAACCAGAAGCATTCATTGGTGGTGGTGGTGGATACTGTTGATGATGTTGAGGATGGAATCCAAATTGCTGCTGTTGTTGTTGTTGTTGAAAGTTGGGGACTTGTTGCTGAGCATAAGGCAGCCCAGAAGATGCAGCATAATCGTGCTGCTGCCTTCGATCCATCTGTAAACGCTGAACACCTGTGTTGTAGAGATTTTAGGAATGCACAATCGAAATTTATCATATCAATCAACACAACAACAAACCAACTTCTTCTTCTACACTAGCGAATCAGTATCTAAGAGTCTATAACACAGGTGAATCGAAGAATCTAACAACCAAAAGCAACATCGAGTAACGAAAAGCTGAGATCACGAACAAGAAACAGAAGCCGAATTGGAGAGAGAGCGAGGAACAATACCTAGTTATATCGCTTGGGGAAGATGGAGCAGCAGAAGCTAAACTTAGCTGAAGACGAAGAAGAACGAAGAATGTGAAAGAAAACAAACGAAAGACAGACGGAGAGAGCCCTTATTGGGCCGAGAAGCCCATTTACAAGACCCGTACCGAGTTAAATTGATGGGTTTAATTTAATAATAACTGATCCGACCCGGATTATAAACAGATAAACCCCAGAGAGGAGAGGTAAACCCTTATTAGTCCTCTCTCCTTTCTTCTTACTCCGCCATTAGCAAAAATCTTTTCTTCTTCTTTCGTCTGGTTTATATGAGAAGCAACGAAAGCACTCGTGGCACGATTTGAAACCTTCTGAATCAATTAGACTGTTCCTAATGCAGAGGACGCTCTCACTTGCGGCTGCTAAGTCTTCTTCTTCGACTTCACCTCTGTCTCTTCGTCCTCTCATGGCTAAGGTTTTGTGTTTTTTTCACTCTTTCCTCTTATGGGCTACTCAATTTCTCCATTTTCGATTCAAATTTTTCTTCTTTATGCCTAAATGTTTATACTTTGGATTACTTGTTTTCTGTCGTTTGCAGTTTCAGTGCAGGGCAATTCAGAGTTTCCCAGCTTCATCTTCCTCTTCATTAGTCAGAGTCGATAGAGTCTGTAGAAACGTATGCCAGGTTCAGTTCAAAAGAGAGAACGCAAGCTGTTTTAAATTAGCTTGCGCACTTCCTTCCTTCGGTTCCTCCGTTAGTTACGCAGCACATTGGAGCGGTTCAAGTTTAAGTTCTTTAGGTAATAGTTTCAGACTGTTTCCTGGGAGGTACTTTTCTCAAGTCCCTAATACTGGGAATAAGGATAAGGTTGTCAAGAAGTTCAATAAGAACTGGAATAAGAAGAATAAGAAGAATGAGGTTTTGGCTTCCTCAGAAGCTCAAGTGGTGACTGCTACCGAACCGGTTATTGGAGATGTTAGCAGTGGCATCAAAGTGGATTTAGCAGCTGCACCTTCACCTGTTGGTACGCAGCCCTCAACTACTGTCAAACCAAAACGGCGCCCAAAGAAAAAGAAAGTTGATGATAAATCTTCTTCGACTGTGTCGGCTTTAGAAGAGGTCTCTGTAGAGGAGAGTTTGAAAACCATTCCCAAGACTAAACATTCTGGTTCTGGAAATCGGAAGTCTTCTTCATCTGCTAAGGTTTTAAACTTTTTAATTTTTTTTTTTGGATTTTCACCCTTGCGGATTTTACCTAACAGTATGGTTCTCAGAAGGAGGTGGCAAAAAATCCCACAATTTCTGCTCCATCAGAAGCAATCAATGCGCCAAAACAGGAGAAGGTCTCGGCTTCTTCAGAAGCTAAGGTGGTGGAATTATCAACTGAAGCTTCACCTGCTAGCAATGGTAAGCAAGCCTCTACTGCCAAAACAAAAAGGCGGCCGAAGAGCAAGAAAGTAGATGATAAGTCATCTCCAGCGGTACCAGTTCTGGAGGCGATCTCTGTTGAAGAGAGTTCAAAAAGCGTTCCCAAGCCAAAACATCATTCTGGTTCTGGCAAACCGAAATCTTCATCCGCTAAGGTATTTTTAAACTTCTAAATTTTTGTGAGATAAATAGTTTTGCTCTTGCTTACTTTACCTAACAGTACACTTCTCAGAAGGAGGTGGCAAAAAATCCCATAGTGGAGGTGCCCAAAAGTGGAAAACCGAAGCAGGTTTCTCAAGCGCAGCCCATGAAAAACAGCATAGAGCACCGAGGTCAAAATGCTTCTAAACCGCTTTTTCCGCCAAGTGGGAAATCTGTTATTGTCGTTGAGTCAATCACAAAGGCAAAGGTTATTCAGGGTTATCTTGGTGACATGTATGAGGTTTTGCCAAGTTATGGTCATATCAGGGACCTGGCCTCAAGGTCTGGTTCAGTGAGGCCAGATGACGATTTTAGCATGGTTTGGGAGGTTCCATCTTCCGCCTGGACTCATATTAAGAGCATAAAGATGGCATTAAATGGGTAAGGTTTCTTACTTGTTAAGCTACTTTTAAAAAATCCACATTAACTATCCTCTCTTTAGAATAGTTTCCTGGTGTGTCATTGTGCTGTCTAGCTATTGAGATATATATAAATGCTTCAAGCTATGCTTCTCTATCTCATTCTGCTTACCTTATTCCTCAGAGCTGAAAATCTGATTCTTGCATCGGATCCAGATCGTGAAGGAGAGGCAATCGCCTGGCACATCATCGAGATGTTGCAGCAGCAGGGTGCCTTGCACGAGAGTATGACAGTAGCAAGGGTTGTATTTCACGAGATAACTGAATCGGCCATAAAAACTGCACTTCAGTCCCCACGAGAAATTGACGGGGACTTGGTACACGCATATCTCGCACGGCGTGCTCTTGATTATCTAATCGGATTTAACATTTCACCGCTTCTTTGGAGGAAACTTCCAGGTTGCCCATCAGCTGGGCGAGTCCAGTCTGCTGCTTTGGCTCTTATATGTGATAGAGAAACTGAAATTGACGGGTTTAAGCCTCAGGAGTACTGGACTGTAGGGATCAAAGTGCAAGGGAAAGATAATTCATCCGCTGTTTCAGCTCACTTGACCAGTTTAAATTCCAAAAAGTTGAGTCAGCTTTCTATCAGCTCTGAAGCAAAGGCTCAGGACATTGAGCAAAGGATAAAGTCAGAAAGTTTTCTAGTTAAGGGCATTAAAAAAAGCACTACAAGGAAGAATCCACCAACTCCATATATAACATCAACCCTCCAGCAGGACGCTGCTAACAAATTGCATTTTTCATCAGCTTATACCATGAAGGTTAAGAAACTGAAACTTTATTCTTTCTTTTTTTATTTCGCTTTTTTTATTGACTGCATGTTTGCTGATAATAAGTACATTTCAGCTTGCTCAAAAACTCTATGAGGGTGTCCAACTTTCCGATGGTCAATCAACTGGTCTTATAACATACATGCGAACAGATGGTTTACATGTGAGTGACCTCTATACTTTGTTTTGATTTTCAAAATCATTATAATTTTCCTGGATTTATTTATTTTGTTTCTGTTCCCATCAGATTGCTGATGAAGCTATCAAAGATATACAGTCCTTGGTGGAAGAAAGGTAAGACATGTAAATGCATCTGCAAGTCCATTTGATTTTACTTGAGAAAACTTTATCAGTCATTAACTTACTATCTGCAGATATGGGAAGAACTTTACATCAGATGGTCCTCGTAAATATTTTAAAAAGGTTAAAAACGCTCAGGAGGCTCACGAAGCTATTAGACCTACCAATATACGTAGATTACCGTGTAAGTACAATCATTTACCAGTGTTTCTTCAGGTTATATGAATTACTTTAGTCATCATCAGTATTTTATTATATAATTTTATTTGTCATAACTCTCAACATCTTTTGCATGCATTTCCAGCAACGATTGCTAGCCTGCTTGATGCGGATTCTCTAAATTTATATACCTTAATATGGTCACGAGCTGTGGCATGTCAGATGGAGCCTGCTTCTGTTGTGCAGGTAATATATGTGCTAATTTTCCTTTAAGTCATGCATATAGTGTCATGCCGGCTAATATGTGAGTTACTCAAGGTTCAATTTTGCAAACTAACATATTTTTCTATTGTATTTCTAACTCTTTTCTTTCTCAGATACAACTTGATATTGGAAATGCCTCTGAATCCATTATCTTCAGATCTTCATGCTCAAAAGTCGACTTCCTTGGATACCAGGCAGTTTACGAGGTACAACCTATTTCATATTATCGATGTTTTCATATAGTTTGGCTTGTAGGAGCAATTTTTGTAACTTTCCTTTGCTCTAATTGTCATCTGCAGGTTTTTTGACGTCTTTTCCTAGTTAGGTTTCAATTTTCTTTGTTATGAGCTAGTGACAGATCCTTCTAAGTAAATTTTTGTTGTTTTATGTTTTAGGACCCCGAAGCTAAGGCAATCAGAACCAAAGACGATGAAAAGACTCGTGAGCGGGAGGAAACTTTTGAAACTCTCAGTTTGTTGAAGGTGCCATTCCTAATATCACAAAAAAAATTTACGTATGCTTTTACCGTGGTTGTCATTTTCTTTCTCATCTTTTCAGGATGGGGATCTGCTAAATATTGGCGAAGTGGAACTCAAGCAGCACTATACTCAGCACCCACCACGCTATTCCGAGGGGTCACTGGTATAGTGTTCCTCATTTCTTTCGTTTCATAAGTTGGTCTAAGATCTAGTTCCACACTATGTTTCCATCAGTGTAGACTCTTCTTGGATTAGTGGTGACAGTGAATAGTTTTCTATAGGCTAAGAGGAATATATATGATTAGGAAAATGAGGACTGACTCAGTTTTTTTTTACTAGAAAAAAAATCCGCTCGTTTTTTTTTTTACCTTCTTGATCTTACTTACTGTTCTCAAGTCAAAAACTGAACTATTCTGAACAATGAATTTGTTGGTTACGCAGAGATATTAGGCATGAAACTGTTTTTAGTGTACTGTCGCCAGGTCTTACAATACATAGTTTGTTAAACATGTTTTAATGTTATTCAGATCAAAAAGCTTGAGGAGCTCGGGATAGGTAGACCCTCGACATATGCATCTATATTTAAAGTTCTACAGGTATGTGCTTGGTTTAAGAAAGTGGTGTGTTTTTTTTCTATTGCTTCTGTTACTTGCTAGAGGTTAAAGAGAGACTCTTAAGTCACCTGAAATTAGCAGTAACCCTCCTTTACTTGTACAGGACAGGAAGTACCTAACAATAAAGAGCCGAGTACTGTATCCGGAGTTCCGTGGGAGGATGGTATTTTTTTCCCTCATTAATTAAGCTCCACTGGTTCATGATTTAGTAAACCAACCATTATCTTTCTAACCTCTGTACTATGTTTCCAGGTTTCAGCTTTTCTTACCAACTACTTCACCGAGGTCACAGACTACAGTTTTACTGCTGATATGGAGACTGAGGTGGATTATTAATTTGTTTTGTTTTTTTTGCTCGAGGCTGTATTGGCTATAGCAATTTCTACATATTCCATATATATATTTTTACGATATTCATAGATGAGATAATCAATATTTTGCTTATGAATGATTTTCCTTTCAGCTTGACAACGTTTCTGGTGGTGTAACTGAATGGAAAGGTCTCCTAAGAGACTACTGGACACGATTCAGCGCTTATTGTAAACGTGTCGAAAATGTCCAAATCCAACAGGTACTCTCTGAGAATACGTTCTTTTAAGTCTACTTTTCTGGAAAGAAAGATATTCTTAGATTCTTACGTTATCATATACATTTACAGGTGGAAAAAATGTTGGAAAAAAGATACGAGGACTTTTTGTTTTCTTCCCTTCCCGATCCCACACGGACTTGCCCGAGGTCTTGCATCCCTTTTTCCCTTCCACATAATCTATAAGTTAGGAATTATAATCAATTTCAGGATAGAGAATCTGCTTTGTAAAACTCCTCTTATACATGGCATGGCAACCCATGCTAACACTTTCACGTGTATTCATAGTTTGAATCGAGTGTATG
This sequence comes from Raphanus sativus, assembly GCF_000801105.2. Classification (NCBI taxonomy): domain Eukaryota; kingdom Viridiplantae; phylum Streptophyta; class Magnoliopsida; order Brassicales; family Brassicaceae; genus Raphanus; species Raphanus sativus. Next base: position 36,242,621 of record NC_079512.1, read on the forward strand.
ATTGGTTTCTTTTCCATATTTCAGTTGTTCGGAAGGCACATTAGTTTTCAAAGTTAGCAAGTTTGGTTCTGGTTATTTCATTGGTTGTGATGGCTACCCTTCATGCAAGTAAGTTGCTGGCTTTTGGATCTCTTAACTTTTTTCACTTGAGATGCCTTGGAGTTTGTTATCTATCAATGTTATTATCATGGTCCACCTATATAATTTAAGCTATGTGGTTCATATGCATCAGGTTCGTTGCCAAAACACTATATGGAGAGGATGAAGATGAAGATGATCCTCCAAAGAATACCTGCGTAGAAGAGCCCAAATTACTGGGTGTTCATCCCAATACCAGTGAGAAGGTGTCCACTGCTCTGACCTGACCCTCTTCTGTTGTTGACAACTTCAGTTTTGCTGAAATCCATTTCCTTGTTCAGGTTATTTTGAAGTGCGGCCCCTATGGGCATTATGTACAGCTTGGTGAGGACAAAAAAGGACACGTACCAAAACGAGCAAATGCGTCCCATGTATGTTTGGAGTTTTTATCAAATAAAACGTTCTCTATGTTTCTCTTACTGAGTAAACGTTCAAGTGTGCATCTGTGTGCCAGTTGTATTTTGGTGATATAATGCTTTGCCTTTTCTATACTGAGAAATCTCTTGCTACCTTAATTTTTTCTCAGATAAAGGATGTGAACTCTATTACGCTTGAAGGTGCTCTCGAATTATTACGCTATCCTCTGACACTGGTAAGCCTTATATTAAGGTTAAAGTTTTGTTGCGTTTCAACATTTTTGGAGAGTTGACTGCTGGCTTGATTTGCTCATTTCTGATCATCAGGGAAACCACCCTGAAGATGGGCAGCCTGTGTTCTTGAAGCTTAGTAAATCTGGATTTACTGTTCGACATCGCCGCACTATGGCTACTGTTCCCAAGGTATAGTTATGTTATCTACTGTTAATATGATGTGCTCTCAGTATATATATATAGTTAGAATAAGAGGACATTTTTTTAGGAGATGTTGGTCTTGTACTTGATAAGGAAATGAGCTGTGGATCTGCATCCACAGTGTATGATAGGATTTTAATATTTTGTTTAAAGTAGTTCTCATTTTAAAGATAACTTTGTACTTGGCAGAACGTTGAACCAGGTGAGGTTACTTTTGAGAAAGCAATGAAGCTCTTGTCTGGCAAAAATGTGAGACTGTGTGGCAGACCTAAGAGGAAGCCAACAGTTGTAGATGAGGAGGAAGAAGAAGAAGAAGGAGATGAAGAAGCTGTGGAGGCGTGAAGCCATTGTGCTAATTTACAATTGGTTAGTGAGCTTTCCATCAACGTGAACTATTTGAATATTCTTTTTGGTAATCAGAGTAATAATCGTAATAGTGAGAAAAAGATTGCATACAGTTGTAAAACTATAACACATTTGTTAGTGATATAAAAGTTCGATTATAATCCATTAACTGAGTCTTAATTTCAGAACATAACAGATCTTGATGTTTACTAAAAATCACAAAATCTTTTAATACAAATCACTATAAGGCTTTCTCTTTTCCTAAACCAACGATGCTTCTTGTTCTTCCACACAAGTAGGATGAAGATCATAATCGCAAGCATCACAAGAAAACGCCCAAAACTTACCTTGCTTCTTACAGAAATCACACACATAACCCTTGGCCATATCCAGCTTCAGCTCATGCGCATGTTTCTCATCTTTCACTTTCCTCGGAAACGAGTCCCCTTCTTTCTTCAAACAAGCTTCCAACTCAACGATCCTCGACTCCGTGAACGGATAACTCCTTGATCCGTACAGCGACACCATTTCTCTCGCGTTCGTGTTCACCGTTTTCCCTTCGGGTCCTATGATGACCAATGCAGGTATGAGTTTGATGTTGAAGATTCTACAGAGATCTTGTCTTGTTCTTCTGTCCTCGTAAGGGATTGCAAGCCACGGCATGTTGGTCATGTTGATGTTGAACTCTCTCGAGTCTCTGTCTGTTGAGACTAAGATGACTTCGAAGGAGCCTTTTGTGGAGGTAGCAAGCTCGTTGTACACATCTATGAGCTGAGAAGTGAAGGATCTAAAAGGCGGACACCAGTGTGCACCAAAGTATAAACCTATGGTCTTCCCCACAAGCTCAGATACTAGTACCTGCGTATTGCTCATAGACATAATCATCATCATAAAAGGATCTTTTGATCAGAAACAAAGATGATCTCTCGAGTTCTTACCTTACTTCCATTTCTAGAAACAATGTAATTTCGGGACTCATGGGCAAGGAGTTTCTCTAGCTGTCCTCCAACGCGCTTGGCGTCATCAATAGCTTTGAGTTCTTCTTTTCTCTTCTTAGTGAAAGGAAATGCTTCAGGACCATAGTCTTCAATCAGACCAATAACGTCGTCATCAACCGAGATCTCGTCTGGATATAGAGGAACAAGCGACGGGATACGAGCAACCCTGTACTTGTCAATTAACTTGTTGCGTAGGCTTAAACTGAAAGGAACCGCGAGCCATGACATGGACCAGAAGTGTTCGTAGAACGAAGTCATATCATGATCAAACGAGACAAAGATGATCTCGAGTTCTTCTCCTCGCTTCTGGAGACTCTCGTATAGTTTTACCAGTTCTGGAGTGAAGTCCTTGCATGGTCTGCACCAGTTTGCAGAGAAGAAGAGACAGATCGTTTTGCCGTGAATGTATTCCAGTGGCACCTGATAGAAGGTGAGCTTATGGTTTAGTATAGAAAAATCACAGACGGTATGAAGGAAAGAGAGAGAGAGTGATTGAGTACCTCTCCACTATGTGACAAAAGGAACTCAATCCCTTCAGCTGCTAGTATAGAGTATATATCATCGTTTTCGGGAAACTGGACTTGGTAATCTGCTGTTACTGCCATCTAAACTGCAACACCACTATGGCTATTTAAGCTTCTTGTACTTGGATAGAGAAACCTAAAATAATATGAGAATGGACATGCTTTTGTTGCCTTAGCCTTAAGATTAAGATAGGAGTATGCTATATATAATATGTTATTCAAAACGGCTAAAGTGAATTCCAATTCCCAAGGGTTTCTAAAGAACAGAGCACATCCTTTGTGACTGAGTGAAACAACACATGAAGACTGAGATGTTCTAAATAGCTCTACAATCAAACCTGCGTATTTTTTTCAGGTGATTAAAAACCCCTTAGTCCCATCTTAGATGATCAAACATACACAAATATGATGACCAGTTTAAAAACATCAGAAACCGAGAACACAACTGAAACGCAGACCATCTTTTAACAGGTTTTAAAGACGATGAACAGTATCAGAAGACCTGTTCAGAGAAAAAGGTAGCAAGGAAAAACTCAACATACCTGAACCAGACAGATACAAGGAAAACTACAGAGTAGAGAGTAGATTGCAACAAGATTTCACCACGTTTAATTCTTGTTTGATATTTTTTCTCTCGGTTGATCAAGGCTTGTAAATTCCAAGAAAAAGGGATAAAGGAAAATCACATGGAGACAAGAAAAATAAATATAAAAGATATAAAATTTTATTTAAGGTCTCTGTCGAACAGACTTGTAAAAGTAAAAATCAAAATATTCTCAAAGAATATACCAGCTGGAAACGTTACCCAGAATAGCTAAAGCAACAAAGCTTATGAAAACCATAAATTAATATTCTTGCTTATCTCAACAGTGGACAAGTTGAAGAAGACATGGACATAAAAGACAATTTTTCTTTTTTGCGTCTAGATGATGATACCAAACAAAGTGGCACGCGTATTCACAAAAGAAAAACAAAAGCTTAACTCATCAACCATAACTAAGAAAATAATTGAACGCAAATTAAAAAAAAAAGTGATCAGTCTTTACCTACAAACAGAGACGCAACAAACATCAATGAGAGACACAAGAGTTAGAGACAAGGAAGCCTATTACGCAAGCGAGAACTCCCCAGTCATGGCTCTTGAAAAACGATTATCACCATCACTAGCTGTCACGTACGAAGATCGAAAACTCTCTTGACTTCCACCCGCCTCTCTGTGATCAACTTCCTCTATCCGATCAACAGCCTCGTGAAGCTCCATTCTCCTCTCCACGTCCCAGTCACAACATCTCAACCCAATCTTGAGCAGCTTCAACATCTGCCCTTCCTGTTCTTTCCCTGCATGCATCTCCTTGTCAAACACGTCAGCATTCCACTCTGTTCTCGCTACCGACTCAACCCATGCAGCTAGCTCGTCATCAGCTCCCTTCCCTTGCCGGAGATAGTTCGCCGGAAACTTCCCCGTCAGTATCTCGAGGATTAAGATTCCCAAGCTCCAGACGTCAGACTTTCTTGATGTTCGGTCTTGCTGAGTGAACTCTGGTGACTTGTACGCCACCATGAACTGGTGAGATTGATCTTTGTTGACTACCGGCACGAGAGCGTAGTCCGTTAGTAGCGGCTCGAAGTCGTGGTCAAGCAACACGTTGGATGATTTGAGATGGCCGTGAGGGAGGTTCAGATCGGGGAATGTTCTGTAGAGATAAGCTAAACCTCTGGTGACTCCTCTTGCAATCTTTAGCCGGATCGGCCAATCCAAAACCACCTGACCGGGTGTCCGGTTCGCTTCAAAATCAACCAAACCAATTTTAATCAGATTCTTCCCAAATTACTTCTAGCAATATTATCCGAAACCCGAAAACCAAACCAAATCCGAACAGAAAAAACCGAGACCGAAACCAGACCAAAAGTTACTGAAACCCGACTGGTTTCTATATTTTTAAACCAAAAATTGAAACTGAATCGGGTCCGAAACCAAAAACTGAATGGATATCCAGAATATATTAAAAATAATAATTAATTTTAATTTAATACATATAAATATAATTTATAAATTAAAAATATCCAAAAAGGAGTTGCCCGGATATTTTTGGTTTTTCGGGTTTAACTCGGGTTTTCAGAATTTTTTTTGGTTTTTTGAGTTTTTAATCCAAACGAAACCCGTAATTCGGTTCTATTTCATTTTTTTTGAAAAAAATAGAAATCCGATTTGAACCCAACATTATCCGAACCGAACTGATCCAAAAATGTTCGGTTCCTAAACATCTCAACCCAAATAACCCGGAAACTAAATAAACCAAACCGAAGGAACCAAAAAAAAAACAAATGCCCGGTACTACCACAAATAATCATCATTAGAGGAGATGAATAACACTAACCATGGAGGAGATTGGCGAGGCTGCCATTGGGAATGTAATCAGTGACGAAAAGCTTCTCATCTTTCCTGTAGTGGAAAGCGATCAACGGAAGGAGATTAGGGTGAGACAACCGTCCGATCTTCTTCATATGATCGTAAAACTCTTCCCTCCCGATATTACTCATAAACCTAAACCTCTTCACAACCACCGCACGCCCGCTCGTCAGAGCCGCCTTGTACGACGATCCGAACCCCCCGCTGCCGAGAACCTCCGCCGACGCACGGAGCATATCCTGGAGCGTGAACTTCTCCTGATCGTTCCTAACGAAATGCAGCTTCCGTTGATCTCCTCCTCCTCCTCCCTTGTGATCTTCCTCTCGAGGCAGACCTCTCTCGGATAACACTGATGATGATGTTGCTGTTGAGTCTCGCTTCACGACTTCGTTGGCTAGCTTCCTGTACACCTTGGAGTCTTGCGAGCTCTTCTCACTTTGTTGTTGTTGCTCGGTTGGTCCATAGATTGTGCCGAGTCCGTGGCTTTGAGGGGCGTGATCGTGTTCGTTCCCTCCTTTGCGTTGACGACGGCTGAGGATGCAAATGGAGCAGAAGACGGTTATGAGGACTACGACGGCGAGGACGGTGAGAGCGAGGAGAAACACCGTGACCAACGGCGGACCAGTGTATCTGCAGCGAAGCAAAGGCGGTCCACACAGCCCCTTGTTACCTGTTTTAGACCCTCAAACGAATTATTTGAATTGTGAGATCTTACGTGGCCCCTTTGTCCATAGGCCCATTAAGCATTTAGAGAAAGATGACCATTTGAGAATTTCATTAATGTAACAATAATATATTTTGATAAAAACATAATTGTGTAGTAATTTCAAAATTAAAAAAATATAAATCAAATGAAATGAAATGAATTCATAGGTTTCAAAATCTCTATCGTACATTTTTTATTATTTTATTGTAAATTATGAAAATCTTATTGAAATATCTTTTGATTTATCATACAGAATATTTTTCACATATGATTCTAGAAGAAAACTAATCATATTGCAAACTGTCAAATTAATATTGTAACCTCACATGTAAAATTCAAAACGCTTGTAAACCTGCTGCTCACTAATTGCAAAGAGTCCTGTCCCATGACATAAAAAGTTCAAAGTTTCCCATGGTTGGTAATATCAGATGTTCAAATAATTCCTTATAGACTTTCAAGTTTTCAAGACTAATTGAATATGCGCATGCATTACTGATTGATATTTGTAAACTAAAACCACAGCCGTTATTATTTATTTCTCTACGGGTTAAAAACAGACTAATCACTTAGTACCTATATTATGATAAACAATCAAAGGAACAAGACATGATGATGATGATGATGATGATGATGATGATTACCTAAGAAGAAGGTGATGTTCATGAGGCCAAGATTAAATGGAATACGACCCTCTAATCGATTGTTAGCAACGTTAACGGTAACGAGATTACTCTGATCAAACGGTGGTATCTTCCCGGTGAACAAATTATCCTCAAGATTAACCTCAGTCAGCTTCGGCAGTTTCCCCAACGACTCGGGAATATAACCGGAAAACATGTTTCCTTCAAGATGAACCTTCACAAGATCCTTCATTCCGGCAAACAAACCACCGTCGATCTCTCCCGAGAACCGGTTATGCGCCAAGTAAAGATGCACTAGAAATGCAAGCCCGCCGAGTCCACTCGGTATCGGACCTTCGAAACGGTTGCGCATGAAGCTGACGCTCCTGAGACTCCGCATCGACCCGAGCGCTTGCACGTCAAGCGTCCCCGCGAGGCTCATGTTCTCGAGACGGAGAGCGTAGACGACGCCAGCGGAACACATCACTCCTTTCCATTTCGAGTCGCTTCCTTTTTTCCCGGTGCAAGGAGGATCGTTAGAGTCCCACCCGGTGAGGACGGTGGCGTTCACGAGAGATGACTTGAACTTCAAAAGAGCATCAGCGTCACCGTTCCCGGAGATAGGAACGGTGAAGCTGAAGGCGAGTAATACTAAAAGAGAGGATAAACATACCACAGCAGGTTTGTCATGACGGATCATCTCGATCGCCGGAGCGAAAACAAATCCAAAAATGTGTGTTTTGGAGGAAGAAGTAAGCTATATGATGAAGCTTTTTGTCGGAATGAGAATGAAAGGACGGCTGATGGCGAGATGACAGCAAAGGTCACGCAACAAATCGTTTTCGTCTTTTGCTAAAATGTGAGTTTTCATTTAGAAATGCTCCAAGAACGTGGAGCCAAGTAAGTATTTGTCTAATCTAAAGCTTGGATGGCTTAATCACAATCCTGGACTTGATTACGTGTTTCTAATCTTTCATTTTACTAGATTTTAAAATCTTGAACGTCTTATTCCGAATTTGACATTTTTTTGTGAGAGTAAATCTTTTTGTAGATTACATGAAAGTCAATGACCTCCATCAGTGTTGTCAAAACATATGAGTTGTACACATTTTCTTTTCTTATTACATCCACAAATTCAGATGTGTTGCCTCATAATTGTAGTGGTTAATTCAGCTTCGTCCCCTCTAATAATGTTTGTGACTATACATTGTATAATCTACTGCCTCACTAGGTGGTTTTGATTAATCATCCAATAACAGTGTACTTGAAAACATTGTAAATTTGTTCATGGCGTCGTCATACATTTCAGTTTTAGTATGGTTTCATTTATTTGAATTGGTTAGAATTTGTTACCAATATAATTAGTTAAATTATTGTATAACTTAAGCAAAAAAGACTCCATGGCCCAATGGATAAGGCGATCTGCTTGGACGAGTCTACACAGTCCCACACCGGAGTCTAGCCCACTATGGCCAATGCCCAATATCACAGAAAAGGGCTATTAGCAGTTCACATGCCCAAACCCATCTTGAATTTTGTCATGGCGTAATTCATGAACAAGCGCAATTGTCAATTTGTGAATAGTTAAAATAAAACTAGTCTTATTATATTTTTACCTTAAGCTAAGCCCTCCAAAAACAGTTAAATAAATTAGTCTTATTCCGTACCTTAAGTTAGTCCCCCCCCCCCAAAATATTGTTGTTTTAAGTAACCAGTGACGTCGGTGATGTATGTATCTGCGTTTGTGTAACAAATACATTCTGACTCTTGTGTGTTGTGTTTGTTAATTGTGTCTTCGTTTGCCTCAAAGATCAAAAAACTTTTCTAAATATTTTTAAAAACTCATGCATTACATTCACGGGCCAACAATGGTTATTGAACCGCGAGGGTGAATTCACAATAGACTGATAAAGTGATAAGGACATCTTTGTGTGCGTTAGGATTGATGATAGATAAATTCTCCAAATGTTTTTGTCATTTTGTAAAATTTGGAAATTAGTTTCTAAACGTATCTCTCTATTATGTAGGAAAAAAAAACATTTTCCACTAAAAAAAAAAGAAATTAATTAAAATTAAGAATAATTACTTTGTTTTGAGAAGAAATAAGTACATTGGGAAGACAAGCGTCTTCACCGGTCCGTCACGTGACCAATGGGACCGCGGAACAGACAAGTACCTAGATGAAACTTTGATACAACATTGCCCGTCTCATGAACACGCGGTTCTCTCTCTCTATAAATGCACCAATCTTCCTCCACATCGCCTCCTCCTCAACCCGAAAGAAGAAAGAGAAAAAAATAAGAGAGAGAGAGAGGGGGATTCAGAGAGAAAGGAGGGAGAAAGGAGCTATAAGTGGTCTCATCACCATTACCAGCTCCATTCGAACATAAACGACGTCGTTCCCTCTACCATCCTCTGCAATCTCTCCTCCCACCAGTTTCTCTCAGCTTTTTTTCGGGTTTTTATTTACGGGAGGAGATCTTGTCTACCCGTGGGATTGCGTTTTTCTCTTCACGAAGATCGTCCCTGACGGTAACGTTTTGATTTTTTTTGGTTTCTCCTCTTCTCCACAGCATTTAGGTGTAGGTATCTTCTTAACGAGTATTCTGTCTGGTTAAAATTAATGTTAATTGTAATCGGAGGAACTGTTTGATTACCATTATTGCACCAACTTCTATAGAAAAAAGTTAGGCCCTTTTTTTTTGGTCGATTTTGTTAGCACGTGTCCACTAGGTTTGGTGATTCATGCTCTTTATCTGCATCACTGCTATGGAAACTCATAACCTACCTAATTTTATTTCCCCCTTTGTTCTTTAAACTGAAACAAAGACGATTTCGTTTTGGGTCTTAATATTTGCTTGTCTGAGCTGTCCTGAAGAAAACTCTAAAACTGAGCTTACCTGTTGATGTTTAAAGCTCAAGTTGTGATTTGTCGTAATTATACATTGCACATATGTGTTCCTTTTGGCTCTTACCTTGTCTTTGCTTTACATGTTTTAGCTTTTTTCCGCGGCATTTACCCTCCACAAAATCATTTTATATATTAATCTTAGTTTTTTTTTTTTTAACGTGTTTACAGCATTTAACTGCAGAAGATGGTGATGTGGGTCTTTGGTTATGGCTCTCTTGTGTGGAACCCAGGATTTCATTACGACGAGAAAGTGTTGGGTTTCATCAAGGGATATAAACGTGTCTTTGATCTTGGTAACACTCCTTATCCCTTTTTTTTGTTCAAGTAAACAATTTGATTGATTGATTTATCACTTCTTCTCAAGTATTGATGATTGAAATTGATTCTCTTGTGTTTGATGTGACTTGTTAGCTTGCATTGATCACAGAGGTACACCAGAACACCCTGCAAGAACTTGCACACTCGAGAAAGATGAAGAAGCCATATGCGTAAGTTGCCTATATTATTCAGTGATCTTAGAGTCTGTTTAGTCTCATACATTCCTTAACAATCCAATACTTTTTTGACAGTGGGGTGCTGCTTTCTGTGTCCGTGGAGGGCCAGAAGAAGAACGTCTGGCTATGGAGGTATGTTCTCTGCATCCTAAAAACTAGTTTGCTTGATGTTTCATGTTCATGACTTTTGTGTCGATCAATCTATTTATCTACCAGTACTTGGAACGTAGAGAGTGTGAATATGATCTCAAGACATGTGTAGACTTTTACAAAGTGAGTCACAACATGCCCGACTCTATTCAAATACGCCTCCTATTCTCTTCTACTCCTAATAATGTTGACCTCAAAATGTTTCTTCTCTTAACTTTTACACAGGAAGATGATCCCCTGAAGCCATCTGTAACTGGAGTGATAGTGTAAGTTGTTTTCTCTTTACGGGTCCTTGAGAATGGCGCTGTGTCTTTTGCTTTTCTTCTGAAGTCTGCGTTGTGATTTATCATGAATGCGTTTTTTCTTTTACAATATTCAGATTCACTTCTACTCCAGACAAGGTCTCCAACAAGTATTACCTTGGACCTGCGCCATTAGAAGACATGGCAAGGTAAAACACTTAAGCCTCTACATCAACAACCTCTGTTCCTTCAATTTACACGGCAGATTCTTGTCCTCACACTAGCTAGTTGTTTTGATATATGTAAAGACAAATTGCGACAGCCAATGGACCATGTGGTAACAATAGAGATTATCTCTTCCTGCTAGAGAAGGCAATGCATGACATCGGTTAGTCCAAAGCTCCTTTCTTTTTTTATTAAACGTTGATAACCAACATAGACGTTTTTCTTGATGTGTTGAGCGTTGTTGTTGTTGTTGTTGTTTCATACAGGGCATGAGGAGGATTATGTAATAGAGCTGGCGAACGAGGTGAGGAAAGTTCTCGCAGAGTCCTCGACGATGAAAGTGACACCGGTGAAGGAACCAAGAGCGAGCCGTGTGTCTAACAAGTCAAAGAGCAATGTCCCCACGGCTCATCAGATACTTCCTTATCAACCGGAAGCTGTTGCCACTACGATATAGCTCTTGCATTCGTCTTTTAATTGGCTTTAGAGACAAAAAGTGATTTGTGAAAGCAGATCGTTTTGCTTCTTTTTTTTTAACAAACTTCGGTTGTCTTCCGTGTTGTCCTAACGAGTGATACTGATAGCCTTGCAAGCACTTTTTGAAGAATAATAAAAGTAACTTAGTTAATAAACTTAAAAATTATTTCTCTTTTTCGGATGAAAATATACATTCTTATGATGATAAAATATATATTTATACATTCTTACACTTATAAATCATTGCATTTTTGGATGAAAAAAAAGGTGCACATCTATCTATATTATTAAAGTTGAAGTACATTTTGGAGATGTTTGGAAACAAGTATAGTATTCTAAATGAAAGTTGTTTGGAAACATGAATAGTATTACATTAATTATATTTCTATATTTTAGTTAGCTTAATAATTTTATTAATTATATTACCTTAACGATAATACACATCATTAATTATATTAATTAATTGTATTTCTATATTTTAATTAGCTTAATAATTTTATTAATTATATTACCTTAACGATAATATATCTATATTATTAAAGTTGAAGTACATTTTGGAGATGTTTGGAAACAAGTATAGTACTCTAAATGAAAGTTGTTTGGAAACATGAATAGTATTACATTAATTATATTTCTATATTTTAGTTAGCTTAATAATTTTATTAAGTATATTACCTTAACGATAATACATATCATTAATTATATTACATTAATTGTATTTCTATATTTCAATTAGCTTAATAATTTTATTAATTATATTACCTTAACGATAATATACATCATTAATTATATTACCATAATAATAATAATGCAGATTTTTATTTATTAGTTAATCAATATAGATTTTGTGCCAATTATAAAATCAAAAATGTAAATAACTAAATTTTATATATAGTTAAATGTTCGATTTAGTAAAAAAAATTTATTTTTGTTTCAACCGGTGGAAAATAACGTAACCAAAAATATTATTCAAAACCATGTTTTTATGAATAAAATAATAATTTAAATAAAAAAATAAAAATGTGTTACATTTACTGTCACTTAATTTTTCATTTAATATAATTATTTTACTAAATAAACAGTTTTTAATCTGTTTATAAAATCAGTTAGGCATGAACATTTATACTATTAAAATATTTCTTATGAATATGGTCTTGACTTTTCCAATTAATTACAAATATTGTATGTACCTTTTTGCCAGTAGTATTTGCAACCAGTAAAAAGTCATTATTTTGTAATTACAGTAAATAGTATTTAATAATTCAGTTCTTAGCTTTTTTAAACATTTTGTTTCTTAAATATTTACACCATATCTTTCCAAAAAATCTTTCACGTTAGTAATTATTTGAAATCATTTATTAAATGAAACCTCAAAATAAAATCAAGTTTAAATAACAAATGATTAAATCAACAAAATCATAATACGGGTCTGAATTATCTCAACATCTTAAAAATAGTTTCATTTAAAATAAAAACTAAATCACATAAACTAAATTTAATAAAATTATAGAAAATGTTTTGAAATGCACAAATACTTTTTTCAATACAGAGAGTGTTGAAGATATTAAATATTTTATTTAAATTAAAAAAATCGATGTAAAATAAGTTTAACTTCGGGTTCAATAAATAAAATTATATTACGGATTAGAATTATCTAGAGTCTTCAAAAATTTAGTCATATTTAAAATAACAAAATAAGTTATATAAGTAAATTTAAGATAAATTTTATAAAAGGTTAAATATATAATTTATCAAAAATCATAATTTTTATTACGTAAAATAATTTTTCCAA